>NW_012104627.1:0-1644 GCF_000951045.1 Mandrillus leucophaeus
TGCCACATGGATGAACCTGGAGGACATCACGCTCAGTGAGAGAAGCCAGACACAGAAGGCCACACTTTGTAGGATTCCAGGCAAGCATCCCTGCGATCTGCAACTCAGGAGGAAAACACTTGATGGTGGTTTATTGTTTTTAAATTAAATCTATCAAGAGGCAGAACCACTTAGGGATACGCATAGCAGCACACAATAGTGGAAAGGTGGAAACAACTTGTATATCTATGCACATGGGAGTGGATATGCAGGATAAATCCCTGCAGTGGAATACTACACAGTCATGCAATGGAATACTATGCAGCCATGAAAAAGGAATGAGGTTCTGGCACAGGCTGCCACATGGATGAACCTGGAGGACATCACGCTCAGTGAGAGAAGCCAGACACAGAAGGCCACACTTTGTAGGATTCCAGGCAAGCATCCCTGCGATCTGCAACTCAGGAGGAAAACACTTGATGGTGGTTTATTGTTTTTAAATTAAATCTATCAAGAGGCAGAACCACTTAGGGATACGCATAGCAGCACACAATAGTGGAAAGGTGGAAACAACTTGTATATCTATGCACATGGGAGTGGATATGCAGGATAAATCCATGCAATGGAATACTATGCAGCCATGAAAATGGGATGCTATGCAGCCTTGAAAAAGGAACGACACAGGCTGCCGCATGGATGAACCATGAGGACATCACACTCAGTGAGAGAAGCCAGACACAGAAGGACACACTTTGTAAGATTCCATTTCTATGAAATGTCCAGAACAGGGAGATCCATACAAATAGAGAGTGGATTTGTGGTTGTGAGGGACTGGGGAGCAGGGATTGGGAATTCATGCTTAATGGATACAGAGGGTCCTTTTAGGTGAGGAGAATGTGTGGAAGCGGAGACAGCAGTGACGATTGTGCAATCTCGTCAGTGTGCTCAATGGCACTGAATCACATCCTTTAAAATGGTTAGTTTTGGCCGGGCGCGGTGGCTCACGCCTGTCATCCCAGCACTTTGGGAGGCCGAGGCGGGCGGATCACGAGGTGTCGGGAGTTCAAGATCAGGCTGACCAACACGGAGAAACTCCGTCTCTACTAAAAATTAAAAATTAAAAAAAGTAGCTGCGCATGGTGGTGGGTGCCTGTAATCCCAGCTACTCGGGAGGCTGAGGCAGGACAATGGCGTGAACCCGGGAGGCGGAGGTTGCAGTGAGCCGAGATCGTGCCACTGTAGTCCAGCCTGGGCGACAGAGCGAGACTCCATCTCAAATAAAATAAAATAAAATGAAATAAATGGTTAATTTTATGTTCTGTGAATTTTACCAAAAGAAAAAGAAAATAGTCGGGCATGGTGGCTCACATCTGTCATCTCAGAAGTTTAGAAGGTTTAGGTGGGAAAACTGAGCCCAGGAGTTTGAGACCACACTGGGCAATGTAGCCAGACCCCATCTCTACAAAAAACATTTTTTTAAAAATAAGCCAGGCGTCAGGCCTGCAATCCCAGTACTTTGGGAGGCCAAAGCGGGCAGATCACGAGATCAGGAGATCGAGACCATCCTGGCTAAGGTGAAACCCTGTCTCTACTAAAAATACAAAAAATTAGCCGGGCGTGGTCACGGGTGCCTGTAGTCCCAGCTACAACCTCACTGCAACCTCC
>NW_012104627.1:5244-5819 GCF_000951045.1 Mandrillus leucophaeus
CAATCCTCCCACCTCAGCCTCCCAAAGTGTTGGGATTACAGGTGCGAACCACCATGCCCAGGCTTGGACATTTGTCCATCCATCTTCTATTCATCCGTCTGTTTATCCGTCTATTTATCCATCCATTTATCCATCCATCCAGCCATCCAGCCAGCCAGCCAGGCAGCCAGCCAGCCAGCCAGCCAACCATGCATCCATTCATTCATCTATCTATCTATCTATCTATCTATCTATCTATCTATCTATCTATCTATCATCTATCATCTATCTATCTAATCTATCTATGTATCTATGTGTGTATCTATGTAGCATCTATCTATCTATCTATCTAATCTATCTGTCTATGTATCTATGTATCTATCTATGTATCTATGTATGTATGTATCTATCCATCATCTGTCTATCTACCTACCTATCATCTATCTATGTATCTATCTATCTATCTATCATCTATCTAATCTATCTATTTATGTATGTATGTGTGTATGTATGTATGTATCTATCTATCCATCATCTGTCTATCTATTATCTATCTAATTTATGTATGTACATGTGTATGTATGTATCTATCTATC
>NW_012104628.1:0-1100 GCF_000951045.1 Mandrillus leucophaeus
GAAAACCCTGTCTCTACTAAAAATACAAAAATTAGCCAGGCGTAGTTGGTGGCGGGTGCCTGCAATCCCAGCTACTTGGGAGGCTGAGGCAGGAGAATCACCTGAACCTGGGAGGCAGAGGTGGCAGTGAGCTGAAATTGCACCACTGTACTCCAGCCTGGGTGACAAAGTGTGATTCTGTGTCAAAAAAACAAAAAACAAAACAAAACAAAAAACAACAAGGAAGCAAACAAAGAAAAACATGAGATTCAGGAAATACAACCCAGCACAGGAGAGAGGTGAAGGTAATAGCTATACAGTAGGCTTACAGAGCAACCAGCCCATACTGGACAGGGAGTCTGGAAGGCCTTCCAGAAAGGCCTTCCAGAAAAGAAAAATATGAAACTGATATAATATTGATACATTTAATTGTGTGAAAATTCTATTGGCAGGATAATCGAAGATGTGAAAACCATTAGTGGCCAGGCATGGTGGTTCATGCCCGTAATCTCAGCACTTTAGGAGGCTGAGGCAGGAGGACTGCTTGAGGCCAGGAATTCAAAAGCAGCCTGAGCAACAAAATGAGACTCTGTCTCTACCAAAAAAAAAAAAAAAAAAAATTTAGTGATAATCATTTAGAAAATTAGCAAATGACTGCCGGGCGCAGTGGCTCACACCTGTAATCCCAGCACTGTGGGAGGCTAAGGCAGGCAGATCACCTGAGGTTGGAAGTTTGAGACCAGCCTTACCAACATGGAGAAATCTTGTCTCTACTAAAAATACAAAATTAGCTGGGAGTGGTGGCAGGCGCCTGTAGTCCCAGCTACTTGGGAGGCTGAGGCAGGAGAATCGCTTGAACCCTGGAGGTGGAGGTTGCAGTGAGCCGAGATCGCACTATTGCACTCCAGCCTGGCAACAAGAATGAGACTCCGTCTCAAAAAAAAGAAAAAAGAAAGAAAGAAAGCCGAGCGTGCTGGCTGACGCCTGTAATTCCAGCACTTTGGGAGGCTGAGGTGGGTGGATCACCTGGGGTCAGAAGTTCAAGACCAGCCTGGTCAACATGGTGAAACCCCGTCTCTACTAAATATATGAAAATTAGCCAGGCGTGGTGGTGGGTGCCT
>NW_012104628.1:8764-9119 GCF_000951045.1 Mandrillus leucophaeus
GCCTGTAATCCCAGCTATTTTGGAAGCTGAGGAAGGAGAATGGCTTGAACCCGGGAGGCTGAGGTTGCATTGAGACAAGATCACAGCACTACACAGCATCCTGGGTGACAGAGCAAGACTCTGTCAAAAAAAAAAAAAAAAAAAATGAATGAATCAAATAGAGAAAGAAAAGAAGGAAAGAAAGAAAGAAAGAAGGAAAGCAAGAAAGAAGCAAGGAAGGAGGGAAGGAAGGAAGGAAGGAAGGAAGGAAGGAAGGAAGGAAGGAAAAAGAAAAGAGAAAGAAAAGGAAGAAAGAAAAGAAAGAAAAAAAGAAGAAGGACGGGCGCGGTGGCTCAAGCCTGTAATCCCAGCACTT
>NW_012104629.1:0-319 GCF_000951045.1 Mandrillus leucophaeus
GGGCCAGTGACAGCACGGGCAGGTGGACAGGGGGGCCAGTGACAGCACGGGCAGGTGGACAGGGGGGCCAGTGACAGCACGGGCAGGTGGACAGGGGCCAGTGACAGGACGGGCAGGTGGACAGAGGGGCCAGTGACAGCACGGGCAGGTGGACAGGGGGCTCGGTGACAGCACAGGCAGGTGGACAGGGGGGCCGGTGACAGGACGGGCAGGTGGACAGAGGGGCCGGTGACAGGACGGGCAGGTGGACAGGGGCCAGTGACAGCACGGGCAGGTGGACAGGGGGCCCGGTGACAGCACGGGCAGGTGGACAGGGGGG
>NW_012104629.1:1799-2971 GCF_000951045.1 Mandrillus leucophaeus
ATTTTTTTTAGTAGAGACGGGGTTTCTCCATGTTGGTCAGGCTGGTCTCGAACTCCCGACCTCAGGTGATCCGCCTGCCTCGGCCTCCCAAAGTGCTGGGATTACAGGCATGAGGCACCGTGCCCAGCCGTGCACAGGTGTTTTCTAGCTAACTGATCCACACTTTTAACTAAAAGGTAACTGGGTTTTCAGATTGTCCATACACCTTCCTAACATTTCCTGCACTTACGTACGCTATAAAAATGACACATGATGGACCGGGCGCGGTGGCTCACGTCTGTAATCCCAGCACTTTGGGAGGCCAAGGCGGGTGGATTGCCTGAGGTCAGGAGTTCAAGACCAGCCTGACCAACATGGTGAAACCCCATCTCTATTAAAAATACAAAAATTAGCTGGGTGTGGTGGTGTGCTTCCTCAGCTACTCGGGAGGCTGAGGAAGGAGAATTGCTTGAACCCTGGAGGCAGAGGTTGCAGTGAGCCAAGATCGCACTATTGCACACCAGCCTGGACGACAAGAGTGAGACTTCTTCTCAAAACAAAAGACACACGATGCTCAGAGCTGACCTGAACAAATATAATCCCACTACTTTGGTTTGGAATGCATGTCTCCATTTTTAAAATCTCTTCTCCGCCCCCCATCCTGCAATCTAGATTCCTCTTCTTACTGGGAGGCTGTCTGGCGTTGGTCCCACAGTATGGATTGGAGGAGATCATTCATGTAAAGGAGTTGTATGATCACATTTATTTTTGAATATTAAGCAGACATGTTAAGGAAGGCGATGACTCCATTGCTGTTGCCTCTGGCCCCTCTTAATAATACATTCCTAAGGATTCTTACTTTAGAAACACACCCAGGTGAAATCTTATTCAAGCTTTAATTTACAGCTATTATAGGTGGCTCACAGCTTTAACTGCCTTTGAGGACCAGGGATATAGTTTAAAAAGAGGGCTGTCGACTGGGTGCTCACACTTGTAATCCCAGCACTTTGGGAGGCCAAGGCAGGTGGATCACCTGAGGTCAGGAGATGGAGCCCAGCCTGGTCAACAAGGTGAAACCCCGTCTCTACTAAAAATACAAAAATTAGCCAGGCTTGGTGGTGGGTGCCTGTAATCCCATCTACTTGGGAGGCTGAGGCAGGAGAATTGCTTGAACCCGGGAGGCGGAGGTTGCA
>NW_012104630.1:0-1340 GCF_000951045.1 Mandrillus leucophaeus
GTAAGGAAAACAAGGACAAAGAGCTCTCTTTTTAGGGAGCTTCCCTAGAAAACCCTCAAGTTACTTCTGTTTAGAATATAGTCTCATGACCCCTTCACCCACAAGGAAAATGAGAAAATATAGTTTTTAACGATCATTTGCATTCCCCTACAATTAAGATTGAGGTAGTAAGAAAGGTGAGAAGAATGTTAAGTAGGCAATAGTAGATGACTAGTCCAGTATTTCTGAAATAAATTTGTGATGGAAACAAAACATTCAATACAGCCTCATTTTCTATCAAATTAACTTCAAATGTGTAGCAAAACGTTCAAATCTTTCTATAATCTAACCCCAACTATAATTACAAGCCCTTCTACTACTGTTCCTCAGAGTAACAGTTCTCAGATTTTTAACATGCATGTGAGTCCCTAGAGTAGCAAGGTTCTTGAGCAGTGGTTCTAAAATAGGGCCCATTTTGCCCCTCACGATATATTTGATAATGTCTGGAGAATTTTTATCTATTATAACATGGGCAGTGGGGGAGCTGGAAGGCAGGTGCTTCTGGCATCTAGTGGGTAGAGGCCCACAATGCTGCTTAATGTCCTACAACGTACAGAATAGCCTCCTACATCAAAGAATTATGCAAGTCAAAATATCAGTATGACTGAGGTGGAGAAATCTTGTTCAAGAGGTAGCCTATGCTCCAGAAAAACTGGATTACATGTTATTCCAGTATGCCCTGCATTTTCCTATCTTTGCTGTGGTACAATTAGTTCTGATCCTCCCTCTTTGGTCAGCTCTATCAACTGGCTTCTCAGGCACGTATCAAAGCTCTGATGATGCACCAGCTGCCATGAATGCAGCCTAGATCCCCTTCCCATAGGCTCTATCCCTCCTCCAAATTGCCCTATATGCACTTCTCTTCCCATACACCCTGCCTCCATTTATATTCCAGAAATAGACTGTTAACTGACCAAGGTGGATACCATTACTTCATCACCTTAGTCATCTCCATGGTAGCTAACATAGTTCCTGCACACTATTGAATGGGCTCTCTTTTCTATTTCTATAGCATATATAGATATTTAAAATAATTATTGAAAACATATATATAATATGATAACATATATAAATTCATATTGGGCCTTTTAAAAGTTGCCCTAGTGCAATTAACCGTGGCTCTCTCCTTCCTAGTCTCTTCCTTACACCAAACTCCAAAGCAGATTATAACACCTTCCAGTCCTCATAAAACCCAAATGTGATTTCCACAGACAGATTTTAAATGCAGAAAAAAAGAAAGCTTGAAACGTCTCATTTAGGGCCACTGTCTGGCTTTCATTAAGACTTCTCTCCTTTTTTTC
>NW_012104630.1:7185-8515 GCF_000951045.1 Mandrillus leucophaeus
AGGTCACATATTCTGATGCACCAAATCAAAAACCATGCTAGATAAACATGTTTTCTTTTTTGGGACAGAATATTACAAATTGAGGCTTCCTGAAAATAAAAAATGGTCATTATACCTACATCCCATCTCACAATGTAGCCATGAAGAGCAAACTATTTTCAGGCCAGATATTCTGATTATAGCACAAATTGTTTCACCAGAGGCATGGGGAAAATATAGCTTATTTTTATACAAAAATAGGCCATTCTAAGAGAGTAATTAAAATACTGCTTTATTCATCAGAGTCCTCACTTAGGGACTCCTTATTTTAGGTCACTCTGGATAATCACCTGATTCAGTCTGTTTCTACAGTAGTTCTGTAAGTCCCCAAATCATCTCTTTTCAGTCATCAGTCCTGGCTGAGTGTCCACTCAATAATCTTGGCATTCACAGTATCATTTGCCCATATTCCCTCTCCCACCTTCTCCCAGGTTGAACTGCTTCCTTCCTTGCCTAGGGAACCCTGTGAGCTGTTTTTGTCCTGGTTTGTGTGTGTACACTCCATTCTGTATGGGTACATGGATGGCTATTTTAAGGCAGCCTTTTATACTCGCCAAAATACCTGGATCCTGCCTTTTCCCCACTGTTGTTCTTACAATCGTGTTTCTTCCTTGAGCCTGTGAGTTTATGCTCACCATGAAGACACTTGCTTGTAAGGCGCCTCTCTCCACACCACATGCAGGAGGGCAGGAAGGTAGCTTCTTTCTCTGACTTCCCTGACAAGAGAAGAACTGGCCAGCATGGGCCAGAAGGCTCGCGACAGGTAGGGCACTGAAACAGATGGGACACCTGAGAGGAGGCAGGAGCCCATCACTTGAGGAGTCACAAGCGAGGTGAGAAAAGTCCAGCCTCGCCTGTGACTAAGAGGAAGGACTAGAGCAGCCTCAGGAGCAGTGAACCCATTTCCTCTGTCTTTTCTGGGCATCGAGAGACCAACAAAGACAACATCCATGCTCAGAGGCAGTAAGTAGCTCTGGCACAGGGCTTCAGAGCAGTTATATTAGCGGAGACAATCAAAGGTTTAATTTTTTTAAATATCATAGAAATAAATGAGGAATCTGGCCTTCTCCTCCAACATCTTCCTCGGTGTCCCCCCTTACATGCTCTCATTTGTTCTGGGAAGGACATCAAGCACAGGTGACAACCCTTATCAGGGACAGGGTAGGGGTCATATCAGCAAATCGAAATGCCACATTTACCCAGACCTTGGAGGAGAAAATACAATTGCTGCCTCTCACAGGAGGAAAGTACCAGTTCCCTGAGACAGAAGCAAAAAGCCTTCCCTGTCTTA
>NW_012104631.1:0-723 GCF_000951045.1 Mandrillus leucophaeus
ATTACAGGCGTGAGCCACTGCACCCGGCCCATTCTGATTTTTTAAAAGCTTATGAGTAAATAACCTATTTAGACATTTTGAACCAGAGTTGGGAGGACCCAACTAATCATGTGGTCACTATCAGGAAGCCAGGACCAGGAATAGTGGTTAGAAGAACTAAGTCATCCATCCATCCATCCATCCAGTAACGAATATGTATGATGTTTTTACTATATGGGGACACAGTCTAGAAGGAGCTCGGATACCAGCTGGGGAGCCTGATAACATTAAGTGTCAAAATGTTACTACAAAATGTCCTGAACTGCAATGATAGAGAAAGTCAAGGAGTGCTGGGAGCAGGCAGGACAGGCACATCCCACTGTGGTGGAGGGCAAGTAGGCACCTGTGTGGCTTCCTGAAAATGGTTCTTGGATGGTGGATAGAGTCTTACAAGATAAGCAAGGCAGGTGCCTCTAAAGGAAAGTGCGTGGCAAGAGGGTTGCATGAGGCAGGGCCTGGGGAGGAAGAGCTGGCCACTCCTTCCTGTTGGAGCAGAAAGGGGAGGCCTGAGTGGTGGGAAATGAGGTGGAGGGAAAGGCCAGCTCACAGAACATCAGCTTCACTGACAGGCTTCAATTTCATTTTGTAAACAATTTAGAAGTCGTTAAAAGTTTTTTTTTTAGGCCAGGCGTGGTGGCTCACACCTATAATCCCAGTACTTTGGGAGGCTGAGGTGGGAGGATC
>NW_012104631.1:3473-4442 GCF_000951045.1 Mandrillus leucophaeus
GTGATGGCATGTGATGGGTGGTCATTTGATGGGTGATGTCATGTGATGGGCAATGTCATGTGATGGGTGATGTCATGTGATGGGTGATGTCATGTTATGGGTGCTGTCACATGATGGGTGATCATGTGATGGGTGATCAATGTCATGATTCCAGGGGGAACAACTGTTCACCAAATAGGGGAGAAGCTGTCAGTTCTCTGCCATGCTGGTAATGCAATCTCTACTGGGGCTTCCTAGTGCTGACTGCTGCAGGTGGCTTATCATAGCACACCAAGGGCCACCACAAGGACACATCACCAAAGGAGACCCCGTAAGACACAAAACATCCCCTTCTTCCTGCATAAACTTGGGAGCCAGATGTTGGGTGACATCGTTCACCATCTCTGGCTGCTCTGACCTTGCTGGAACCCCCTCTTTTCTCTGCCTCCTCTTGCATCATGATAAAAGGCCAATCATTAATGAATGAAAAGCGATGTCTCTGACGCAAAGGCTCAATGAGGCATCTCTGTCAAAGGGTCATACTAGGTTCTACACCCACACACCGGGAACCTCCTGACTGAGGACTCTGAGCAGTGCCTTGGAGAATTCTGCAGCTTCCTGCTCTCAGGCTTGTGGCCCCATCTCTCTTTGATTGATGCCCCCGAGGATGTCCTGAGGTTAGAGCACTCCCTCCCTGGGTGTGTTCTTGAGGCCACCCAAAGTGTGGAGCTGTGTCTGAGACTCTACTTAGGGCCCGAATACTCAAAGGCGCTACCTCCCAGGTAAAATGGTGGACCAGAAACGACCTGCTTCTGAGTAAGTAAGGGAGGAGAGCCAAGGCAAAGTCATTAGCATTTGCGGGCCAGTTGTTCCTTGACAAACATAGATTTAGAACAGAAATTGGCAGCTAAATAAAGTTTAGTACTTGTATTAGTCAGGGTTCTCTAGAGGGACAGAACTAATAGCATATTTTATATATATATATATATA
>NW_012104632.1:0-6852 GCF_000951045.1 Mandrillus leucophaeus
TTAGTCTGTTCTCGTGCTGCTAATAAAGACATACCCAAGACTGGGTAATTTATAAAGGAAAGAGGTTTAATGGACTCACAGTGCCACATGGCTGGAGAGTCTTCACAATCACGGTGGAAGGCAAAGGAGGAGCAAAGTCATGTCTTACATGGTGGCAGGCAAGAGAGCGTGTGCAGGAGAACTTTCCTTTTATGAAAACATCAGATCTCACGCCTGTAATCCCAGCACTTTGGGAGGCCAAGGCAGGTGGAGTACCAGGTCAGCAAATCGAGACCATCCTGGCTAACATAGTGAAACCCCATCTCTACTAAAAGTGTAAAAAATTAGCCAGGCGTGTTGGCATGCGCCTGTAGTCCTAGCTACTCAGGAGGCTGAGGCAGGAAAATCACTGGAACCTGGAAGGCAGAGGTTGCAGTGACCTGAGATTGCACCACTGCACTCCAGCCTGGTGACAGAGCAAGACTCCGTCTCAAAAAAAAAAAAAAAAAAAAAAAAAAAAAAAAAAAAAAAAATCAGATCTCATGAGACTTATTCACTATCACGAGAACAGATTGGGAAAGACCCACCCACATGATTCATTTATCTCTGCCTGGCCCTTCCCATGACATGAGGGGAATATGGGAGCTGCGGTTCAAGATGAAATTTGAGTGGAGACACAGCAAAACTATAGTACTTGGTTTTTCTTGATATATAACCTTGTTTGTGGCTTTTTGTTTTTGACTCTTATATTGCTTAAAAAAATTTCAAGGGCTAATGAGGCCCCGCTTTCATTCACATCTCACCTGAAATATTTAATTGATTGTAAGTATTTTGACTCTAAGTTCCTTAACCAAAGTGGGGGAAAAAAAACCTAAAAAATGAATTCAGGCCATGATTGAAAACAGAGTATCAGACTTGCCTCACCATGACCTTTCTTAAATTTTAGGCCAGGTTCAAAAGACCTTTCAAAATTACAAAATAAAGTATTGCCCTTCTCCCCCATCCACAAAAAAGAACAGTTTCTCTGTTCAACCAGAAGACTTAGTCTTACTAAGGACAAAAAACAAACAAACAAACAAACAAACTAATCCCTCAACGATTGTATTAGTTTATTCTCACACTGCTATGAAGAAATGCCCATTGACTAACAGTTTCACATGGCTGGGGAGGCCTCAGGAACTTACAATCATGGTGGAAGGTGCCTTTTCAGAGGGCAGCAGGAGAGAGAATGAGTGTTAAACAAAGGGTGAAGCCCCTTATAAAAACCACTTGAGCTTGTAAGAACTCACTCAACAGCATGGGGGAAATTGTCATGCTGGGGGAAACTGCCCCCATGATAAATTGTCTCTACCTGGTTCCACCCTTGACACACGGGGATTATTACAACCCAAGGTGAGAATTGGGTGGGGACACAGAGCCAAACCATACCCTGTCCCTGGCCCCTCCCAGATCTCATGTCCTCAAATTTAAAAACAGAATCATGCCCTCCCAACAGTTCCCTGAAGTCTTAACTCATTCCAGCATTAGCCCAAAAGTCCAAGTCCAAAGTCTCATCTGAGAAAAGCCAAGTCCCTTCCTCCCATGAGTCTGTAAAATCAAAAGCAGGTTAGTTACTTCCTAGATACAATGTGGGTATAGGCGTTGGGTAAATAAACTCATTTCAAATGGGAAAAATTGGCCAAAATGAAGGGGTTACAGGCCCCAACCACGTCTGAAATCCAGCAGGGCAGTCAAATCTTAAAGCCCTAAAGTAATCTCCTTTGACTCCATGTCTCATACCCAGGTCACACTGATGTAAGAGGTGGGCTCCCACTGCCTTGGGCAGCTCTGCACCTGTGGCTTTACAAAGTACAGCCACCTTCCCAGCTGTTTTCACAGGCTGGCATTGAGGGTCTGTGTCTTTTCCAGGCGCATGGTGCAAATTGTCAGTGGATATACCATTCTGGGGTCTGGAGGATTGTGGCCTTCTTCTCACAGCTCCACTACATGGTACCCCCAGTGGGGATTCTGTATAGGGGCTCCTACCCCACGTTTCCCTTCTACACTGCCCTGGCAATTCTCTAAGAGGGCTCCACCCCTGCAGCAAACTTATGCCTGGACATCCAGGCATTTCCATACATCCTCTGAAATCTACGTGGAGGTTCCCAAATCTCAATTCTTGACCTTTGTGCACCCACAGACCCAACACCACATGTAAGCCATCAAGGCTTGGGGCTTGCACCCTTGAAGCAATGGCCTGAGCTATACCTTGGCCCCTTTTAGCCATGGCTGGGACATAGGGCATCAAGACCTGAGACTGCACAAAGCAGGAAGGCCCTGGACCTGGCCCATGAAACCGTTTTCTCCTCCTAGACCTCTGGGTCTGTGATGAGAGGAGTTGCCAGGAAGGTCTCTGACATGCACTGGGGAGATTTTTCCCACTGTCTTAGTGATTAACATTTGTCTTCTTATTACATATGCAAACTTCTGCAGCTGACTTGAACTTTTTCTCAGAAAATAAGGGACAGCATTAGGAGAAATACCTAACGTAGATGACGGGTTGATGGGTGCAGCAAAGCACTATGGCACATATATACCTCTGTAACAAACATGCACATTCTGCACATGTATCCCAGAACTTAAAGTATAATTTTGTAAAAGAATATAAAAAAGAGTTTTTCTTTTCTATCACATTGTCAGCCTGCAAATTTTCCAAACTTTCATGCTCTGTTTTTCTTTTAAACATATGTTCCAATTCCAAACCATATCTTTGTGACTACATAAAACTAAATGCTTTTCAAGTCACCTCTTAAACCCAAGTCACCTCTTAAACACTTTGCTGCTTAGTATTTTCTTCCACCAGATACCCTAAATCATCCTCTCTCAAGGTCAAAGTTCCACAGAGCTCTAGCCCAAGGACAAAATGCCACCAGTCTCCTTGCTAAAAGATAGCAACTGTGACTTTATTCCAGTTGCCAACAAGTTCCTCATCTCCATCTGAGACAACCTCAACCTGGACTTCATTGTCCATGTCACTCACTATCAGCATTTTGGTCAAAGCCGTTCAACAAATGTCTGGGAAGTTCCAAACTTTCCCATGTCTTCCTGTCTTCTTCTGAACCCTCCAAATTGTTCCAACCTCTGCCTGTTACCCAATTCCAAAGTTAGTTCCCCATTTTCCATGTATCTTTACAGCAGCACCCCACTTCTGGTATCAATTTAAGGATCAAGCATAACCAAAATAAAACAGCCCTTCTCAGGTATTATTGAGTACCCCCACTGCTGTTAAACTTCAGAGAATCAGTAGCTGGGCACACCTGTCCAAGATTAAACCTTTTTTTAATGAGTCCCTGCAGGCATAAGAGGACTGAATGACCTATACTTGTGAACCTGTAGAAGACTTAAAGCTGTTATTTCACAAATGCACAAATAACATGACAAGGAGGAGTATGTGCCATAATACACCACACTTAATATTCTCACCTAGTTTTTACCTTTCCTAAGACCTATGATGGCTATTTTATTATTACTAATTTTTGCCCCTTGCTTGTTTATTCTCTTAGTTAAGCTTATGTCTTCTAGACTACAATTCCACCTGAAGATGATGCTGGCACAATGCTTCCAACCCGTCCTGTTTGCTGATGCAGAGAATGAAAACATTCTGCCCTTGGGTCCCTTAGGTTAGGTAACCAGAGATTTTTATTCTTCCAATGCCAGGCAGGGCCTATGCCCAGACACTCAGCAAGAAGCAGCTACAGAAGATGGACCTCCAGCTTTCTGCACCCCCCTTAAGATTAAGAAGGAGTATCTAATCTCTGAGTAGGGAATGCGGTAGGATACTGGGAAGACTTGCTTTCTGGTCACAACCCTGCTGACCAAAATAAGACCTGGTCCAGATGGGGTGAAATGAAGAAACTAGCAGGAACCAGCAGATGGCGATGAAAGTGATCTCTAGCTGCCCTCATTGCTCATGAGCATAAGATACTCCCACCAGCTCCATGACAGCTTACAAATACCATGGTAGTGACCCAGAACTTACCATCTTTTTCCATGACAAGAACCTGGAAGTTGCTCCGCCTTTCCTTAAAAATTCTAAATAACCCACCCCAGTGAGCATTAATCTGCCCCTAAATTTGCATGTGCTTGAAACTGGGCATAAGTGAGAATAAACACAGGTGCTAAGAGCCCATATGTTGCTGACTCTGGGCAAACTGCCTGTGAGTTAGCCCTGCTCTGCAAGGAGCAGTACCCTTCAATAAACTATTAGCTAACACCACCAGCTCACCCTTGAATTATTTCCTGGGCAAAGCCAAGAACTTTCCTGAGCTAAGCCCCAGTTTGGGGGCTCACCTATCCTGCATAGGATGGATGGATGGCTTGATAGAAGGGTGAATGAAGAGACCAATCAATCTCTGTCCCATTTGGGTTCTGAATGGCCTTTATCATCAGTAGACTTCATCTGGGTTGGGGCCTTCTTAATTCATCAAAAAGATCTCGATAAGGTAATATCTCATCAGTGAAAGATAGGAGATGCGTCTCAATCTGCTTCCTCTCCAATTTAGCCCTCTCCTAATTTAGTAATCATCTCTGCCAACCAGGATTTTTGGAAGAAAGTCTAGCCAAAAAAGTTCCTATTAAACTAATATAGACTCTTCCCTGTGGTAGGGAAATGGAGTAGTGTAATGAATCCCTACTCACCTAACATTTGTAGTATTAAGAAGCACCCTGGCTGGGAATGGTGGCTCATGCCTGTAATCCCAGCACTTTGGGAGGCCAAGGCAGGCGGATCACAAGGTCAGGAGTCCAAGACCAGTCTGGCCAACATGGTGAAACCCCATCTCTACTAAAAATACACGAATTAGCTGGGCATGGTGGCACATGTCTGTAATCCCAGCTACTCAGTAGGCTGAGGCAGAATTGCTTGAACCCGGGAGGCAGAGGTGGCAGTGGGCCAAGATCACACCGTTGCACTCCAGCCTGGGCAACAGAGAAAGACTGTGTCTCATGAAAAAAAATAAAAAAGAAGGGACCCCACTTCCCCCAAAAAATTCTGCAGAGACTTGCTGCAGAGGCTAACTTTGATAAGTGCTGGCAACTTCTCTGTTAAAAAAAAAAAAAAAAAAACTAAACTAAATTCTGCCCAACTGGACTTCCTACAAAAAAGCTTTTATTTAAACATAAAATGGGAGGAGGTGGAGAGCTGCCTACACAACTTAAAATTTCCTCCCCTATTCTTAATGTGTGCCAAGACTGACTTTCTGAGTCTGCCTTAATAATTCCAGGGACATGTCACACACCAAAACAGCTCATGAAAATGATTTTTCCCAAAATAGTAACTGAACAGCTAGAGAACTGCCCTGGAAATTAAGTCTTTTGTATCATTACATTCAAACATTTTTATTTGATCCATTTCTTACATTTTTTATTTGAAACATATGTAATATCTTTCCTTTGTGTGGCATCATGAAATATAGAGCTAGCTCCAGCTGAATGGCTAACAACATGTGTGAGATGCCAGTGGAGAGACTGGGAAAGTGAGAGACTGGGAAAGTAAGCGACTACCCATGGTAAGAAGAGTACTTAAAACTTGGAAATAAGGGAAAAGAGTAGGTAGGATGTCCCTTTCTCTGTGTTATGGAGTATACTGAGTTGAATAATCCCTCCCTAAAAAAAAAAAAAAAAAAAAAAAAAAATTCGTGTTCCCTCCAGAACCTCAGCATGTGACCTTATTTGGAAATAGGGTTTTGCAGATGTAATTACTTAAGACTAAGTCATATTGGAGTAGGTTGGGCCCTAAATCCAACATGACTGGTGTCCTGAAGACAGAGGTAGAGGGTGACATGTCTACAGGGCAAAGAATGCCAAGGATGGTGTGTTAGTCTGTTCTCGTATTGCTATAAAGAATTACCCAAGACTAGGTAATTTACAAAGAAAAGAGGTTTAATTGGCTCACAGTTCCACAGGCTGTATAGGAAGCATGGCTGGGGAGGCCTCAGGAAACTTACAATCATGGCAGAAGGTGAAGGGGAAGCAGACACATCCTACATGGCTGGGGTAGGAGGAAGAGAGGGAAGAGGGAGGTGCTGCACACTATTACAGACAATCAGGTCTCATGAGAACTCACTCATTATTATGAGAACAGCAAGGGGGAAATTCACCCTCATGATACAATCATCTTCTACAAGGCCCCTCTTCCGACATTGGGGATTACAATTCGACAGGAGATTTGGCCGGAGACACAGATCCATACCATATCAGATGGCCAGCAACTACTAGAAGCTGGGAGAGGGGCATGAGACAGATTTCCCTCAGAGCCTCCAGAAGGATCCAACCCTGCCCACACCTTGATTTCAGATTTCTAGCCTCTTGAGAGAATACATTTCTGTTGTTTTAAGCTACTCAGTCAGTTATAGTTTGTTATAACAGCTCTAGGAATCGAATACCCTGGGCTATTGTTTAATAGGCTCACCCAAGTACCCAAGTATTATTAAATTTTTTAGGGAACTGTGACTTTGTTGTTTCTACTTATTACAGTAGGTAAGGGTACAATCTCTGTAAAGTTACATGTTAATTTGTAGACCTTGCCCAGTGGAGATGCAAATAATTTTTGTCTAGTGAAAAAGATAACCTTAAAAGTTATGATTTTAATATCCTGTAAAGTATTAACCAGTTTTGCTACAAACTCAGTAGACGTACCAGAATGTGTTTTCTGGTGGAGACAGTTCTGATCCTTCTAATTTTCATTTGAATTGGTTTTACCACCTGTTCCCTTATTAGAAAATGAAATAAAATTCTCAATGCTTCTTCATTCTACATACAGATTAGTCATGTTTTTAACTTTTTTGAAATTATATTTTAACAACCCAGAATCTTCACAGACCAGACATCTTTCTG
>NW_012104632.1:7682-9247 GCF_000951045.1 Mandrillus leucophaeus
CAGGCACACACCACCATGCCTGACTAATTTTGTATTTTTAGTAGAGACAGGATTTCACCATGTTGGTCAGGCTGATATCAAACTCCCGACCTCAGGTGATCCGCTCTCCTGGGTCTCCAAAGGTGCTAAGATTACACGTATGAGCCACCATGCCCAGACAAATGCCATTATTTCATTGCTTTTTATGGCTGAGTAATATTCCATGGTATATATACACCACATTTTCTTTACTCCTTGATGGATGGGCATTTGGGCTGGTTCCATATTTTTGTAATTGCAAATTCTGCTGCTATAAACATGCATGTGCAAGTATCTTTTTCATATAATGACTTCTTTTCCTCTGGACAGATACCCAGGAGTGGGATGGCTGGATCAAATGGTAGATCTACTTTTAGTTCTTTACGGAATCTCCACACTGTTTTCCATGGTAGTTGTACTAGTTTACATTCCCACCAACAGTGTAAAAGTGTTCACTTTTCACCACACCCACACCAACATCTATTTTTTAAATTATTATGGCCATTCTTGCAGGAGTAAGGTGGTTGCACTGTGGTTTTGATTTGCATTTCCCTGATCATTAGTGATATTGAGCATTTTTTCATATGTTTGTTGGCCATTCATATATCTTCTTTTGAGAACTGTCAATTCATGTCCTTAGCCCACTTTTTGATGGGATTGTTTGTTTTGTTCTTGCTGATTTGTTTGGGGAACTCATGGTTGTTTTTATGGTAAGCTGTTCTATTGCTAGACATTCATAATTAGAAAATTATTTCTCAAACTAAGGCAAAATCTCCTTCCAACTTCTACCCACTAGTTTGAATTATGCTTTCAGGAGCAGCACAGAATCTGACAGCCCTTAGGATATTTGATATTATACTCTTCTTGTTTTTTTCTCCCCCAGGCTAAGTATCCTTAGATCCATGTGAGCACTAGAGTGTTCCTTACATATTTTGTCATCCTATTGAATTTGGGAACTGAGTTAAATTCAACAACTCCACTCCTGTTTTTTGAGCTTCTACTGTGTTCAGTGCTGTGCTCAGTACTAGAAAAGGAATCACATGAGAAAACACTACTCTTATAAAGGAATCTTTGCAAGAGCAATGAACAGATTGGAAAAACTCAATAGCTTTATGGGATCCATTGAGGAGAGCATGATTAATTCTACCTAAGGATTTAAGCAAGGCTGGTTTACAAAGAAAGTTCTCCTTGAACTAATTCCTGAAGGTGGGTGCGAAGTATCCAGGTGTGAGGGACATCCCAGGCAAAGGTAGAAAGACATATGAGCAAAAAAAAAAAGAACAAGAGAAAATTCTCAAATAATCACAAGGTATTAGAGCACCCTCCAAATTCCATGAGAGCTAAAAAGATATAAATGTGATTAGTGGGTAAAATAATAATTATGGAAATAAAGCCTGTCCCTAAAAATGTAGGCAAGAGGGTGGTAGTCTGCACAAAGACCATAGAACTTGAGCTAAAGAGCAAGATGTGTCAATGTTCACTCAGCCCAATCCAAGGAAAAGGGAGCATATTGGGAAGATTTATCAATTTGGAGGAGAAAAGCAAAA
>NW_012104632.1:11963-12345 GCF_000951045.1 Mandrillus leucophaeus
AAAAAAAAAAAAGAAAAAAAGGGTCATTATAGCAAACTTCAAGGGATTATTAGGTTTCTATAACATAATTAGGTTCATACACATAATGGAAGTGTGTATCACGTGCCTGGCACATGCTAAGTTATCAGTGCAGAATAAATTTTGTTATTATTGTCTCATTTATGTAAAATACCAATTTAAGGTGAGGAAGCTGCAATTAAAAGAGAACAAGACCCAGGGAGGGGCTCTTACAATCAAGCTCTTAGAATCTTTTACTTCATGTGCACATTTTCCTTCTACATGACCTTCTGGGCCTTGGGATCCTCCCTGCTCTCCTGGGCTGTCAACCCCATGACCCACAAGTCACGGCAGAGACCAAAGTGTCCATTCTCAAGCCCGGCTC
>NW_012104632.1:12395-12727 GCF_000951045.1 Mandrillus leucophaeus
CTACTTAATATCACCAAGATTCAACTTCCCCATCTGTAAAATGGGTCATAATAGGCCAGGCACGGTGGCTCATGCCTGTAATCCCAGCACTTTGGGAGGCCAAGGCAGGCGGATCACAAAGTTAGGAGATTAAGACCATCCTGGCTAACATGGTGAAACATTGTCTCTACTAAAAATACAAAAAATTAGCCAGGCGTGGTGGTACACACCTGTAGTCCCAGCTACTTGGGAGGCTGAGTCAGGAGAATGGCATGAACCCAGGAGGTGGAACTTGCAGTGAGCCAAGATCGTGCCACTGTACTCCAGCCTGGGTGACAGAGCAAGACTCTGTC
>NW_012104632.1:18746-20851 GCF_000951045.1 Mandrillus leucophaeus
TGGAAGTTAAATTCACCCACAGGTCTGGTTCCTTGTCTGACACAGATAAATTCTCAAATCTTCTTTCCAACAACCTTCATCTTAATCAAGGTTCCTTCATCTAAAAGGAAGAAAAGCTATTCAACATATCTTAAGAAGAAAAGAATATATTGGAAGGAAACAAAAGCATCTCCCCGAATCATGGGGCAATAAGATCTAGGAGGCCTCCCAAATGAGAGACTTTGGACTTAAGTCACCTCTCTTGGCCTCCAGTGCTGCATGGTATCTGGGCACCATGTCTCTCTAAACATCTGATTCATCCTTGTTTTTCCAGCAAACTCCCTGCTGCTGGAGAAAAACAGGGTGGCTTCAGCCCTGGCCTTATCCCATCTCACTGTGTACAATCTCTGCTGATTAATCCCCTTTAACATGGCTCGGTTAATTCATTCTCTCAAGAGAAATTTCAGAGACCTCCTACTGCCTATAGAAAAAAGTCCAAGTTTCTTATGACATTGCATACCCTCTTCAATCTGGAAAGTTCAACCCTTTCCAGCCTGATTCCTCCACATGGATTCCATGTTTAGACGGTCTGGATTTCTATAAATATGGCCATAACTTTCCAAAATCTCATGCCCATTCATGGCTGGAAAGCTGTCCCTCACCAATCCTCTCCTATTAAAATCATACACAAGTGAAACCAAACTCATTTTCTCTTCTAGGCCTATAATTAAACTACATCGTCCAGCCCTCTTGCATCTAGACAGCATGACTGCTTTTCTCCAATAGAAAGAGAGTGGAAGTAATGTGTGTAACTTCCAGGCCAAGGCAGTTAACAGCACATGTGTCTTTTCAATCTATTCACTCTTTTCTCCCCTCCTCCCAAGGAATAATGTCAAGCAACTGTTAAGCCAGTTAAAGATGAAAGCCTGGAGCCATGACATGGGTGGAGTCTGGGTTCCAGAATGACTATATGGAGACTGTGCATGGCTAGGACATGAGAAAGAAAACTTGATCAGGCTAAGTCACTGAGACTTAGCATTGTCATAATAGCAGTTGAACTACTCTGATGGCACATCATACCTCGACACTTTGCTCAAATTTTATACCTTCTTATGTCACTCCTGTAGACAATGACCACTCTGTCATCTGAGCATTTTTCTCCAGTGCTCCATTTACAGTATTTATCATTTAGCCTTATGTCATACAGGTTGTTTATGTGTTCTCTCTTTCTCTCTACATTGTACATTTTTTGAGGACAAGTGTTGAGGTGTTCCTTGCCCAGCAACCACATTTTAGTCCCTGCTAGTATATGGTGAGGGTTGCTGCTGCTGTCCAGTGTACATGCTGTTCCTTGATGGAATTTCTGTCTGGTGAACAGGGGTGGCAAGCAAGAAGGAAATATGAGAGTCCCCTTACATTCTCCTAGGGCTGACGGGCTCTCATGAAAGGAGTCCTCCAAGTCCAGGGAAGCTGCGTACACCTGGGAGAGCTGTGCCCTGCCCAACTCCAGAGGGCTCTATTCATGCAAATTATAGTGCACCTGTGTGCACATTTCAGAGCCCAAAGACTTCCCAGACACCAAAACCATTTCAACCACCCCCAAATCTACAAACAAGCTAACTGAAAGTAGTTATCCCCAAAGGCTCAAATGACTCATCTCCCTCCAACAACTTTTGACATCCACTCTTCATAAGGGAGAAGGTATGGGGAGACAAGACAATATGCACTCTCTTTTTTGTTCCAGTTCTTTCCAGTCCGACATAACCTTATTAGGCAGGTAGGGGGTTCTTTAACTCTCTGACTACATCCCTTGGTTGTGTGCCCAACCTTGGCTTCATTGAGTAAAGTACTGAGAGTTTAACCCCAGACCTTTCTCTGTGCTTCCTTTCTCATCTGTAGGATGAGGATAATGATATGCACTTGGCAGAAGTTGTTGCAGGAAGTCAGGGACCCCAAACAGAGGGACTGGTTGAAGCTGCAGCAGAAGAACATACATTGTGAAGATTTCATGGACATTTATTAGTTCCCCAAATTAATACTTTTAAAATTTCTTACACCTGTCTTTACTGCAATCTCTGAACATAAATTGTGAAGATTTCATGGACACTTATCACTTCCCCAATCAA
>NW_012104632.1:20901-26305 GCF_000951045.1 Mandrillus leucophaeus
GCATCTCCCTGAATCATGGGGCAATAAGATCTAGGAGGCCTCCCAAATGAGAGACTTTGGACTTAAGTCACCTCTCTTGGCCTCCAGTGCTGCATGGTATCTGGGCACCATGTCTCTCTAAACATCTGATTCATCCTTGTTTTTCCAGCAAACTCCCTGCTGCTGGAGAAAAACAGGGTGGCTTCAGCCCTGGCCTTATCCCATCTCACTGTGTACAATCTCTGCTGATTAATCCCCTTTAACATGGCTCGGTTAATTCATTCTCTCAAGAGAAATTTCAGAGACCTCCTACTGCCTATAGAAAAAAGTCCAAGTTTCTTATGACATTGCATACCCTCTTCAATCTGGAAAGTTCAACCCTTTCCAGCCTGATTCCTCCACATGGATTCCATGTTTAGACGGTCTGGATTTCTATAAATATGGCCATAACTTTCCAAAATCTCATGCCCATTCATGGCTGGAAAGCTGTCCCTCACCAATCCTCTCCTATTAAAATCATACACAAGTGAAACCAAACTCATTTTCTCTTCTAGGCCTATAATTAAACTACATCGTCCAGCCCTCTTGCATCTAGACAGCATGACTGCTTTTCTCCAATAGAAAGAGAGTGGAAGTAATGTGTGTAACTTCCAGGCCAAGGCAGTTAACAGCACATGTGTCTTTTCAATCTATTCACTCTTTTCTCCCCTCCTCCCAAGGAATAATGTCAAGCAACTGTTAAGCCAGTTAAAGATGAAAGCCTGGAGCCATGACATGGGTGGAGTCTGGGTTCCAGAATGACTATATGGAGACTGTGCATGGCTAGGACATGAGAAAGAAAACTTGATCAGGCTAAGTCACTGAGACTTAGCATTGTCATAATAGCAGTTGAACTACTCTGATGGCACATCATACCTCGACACTTTGCTCAAATTTTATACCTTCTTATGTCACTCCTGTAGACAATGACCACTCTGTCATCTGAGCATTTTTCTCCAGTGCTCCATTTACAGTATTTATCATTTAGCCTTATGTCATACAGGTTGTTTATGTGTTCTCTCTTTCTCTCTACATTGTACATTTTTTGAGGACAAGTGTTGAGGTGTTCCTTGCCCAGCAACCACATTTTAGTCCCTGCTAGTATATGGTGAGGGTTGCTGCTGCTGTCCAGTGTACATGCTGTTCCTTGATGGAATTTCTGTCTGGTGAACAGGGGTGGCAAGCAAGAAGGAAATATGAGAGTCCCCTTACATTCTCCTAGGGCTGACGGGCTCTCATGAAAGGAGTCCTCCAAGTCCAGGGAAGCTGCGTACACCTGGGAGAGCTGTGCCCTGCCCAACTCCAGAGGGCTCTATTCATGCAAATTATAGTGCACCTGTGTGCACATTTCAGAGCCCAAAGACTTCCCAGACACCAAAACCATTTCAACCACCCCCAAATCTACAAACAAGCTAACTGAAAGTAGTTATCCCCAAAGGCTCAAATGACTCATCTCCCTCCAACAACTTTTGACATCCACTCTTCATAAGGGAGAAGGTATGGGGAGACAAGACAATATGCACTCTCTTTTTTGTTCCAGTTCTTTCCAGTCCGACATAACCTTATTAGGCAGGTAGGGGGTTCTTTAACTCTCTGACTACATCCCTTGGTTGTGTGCCCAACCTTGGCTTCATTGAGTAAAGTACTGAGAGTTTAACCCCAGACCTTTCTCTGTGCTTCCTTTCTCATCTGTAGGATGAGGATAATGATATGCACTTGGCAGAAGTTGTTGCAGGAAGTCAGGGACCCCAAACAGAGGGACTGGTTGAAGCTGCAGCAGAAGAACATACATTGTGAAGATTTCATGGACATTTATTAGTTCCCCAAATTAATACTTTTAAAATTTCTTACACCTGTCTTTACTGCAATCTCTGAACATAAATTGTGAAGATTTCATGGACACTTATCACTTCCCCAATCAACACCCTTGTGATTTCCCATGCCTGTCTTTAGTTTAATCTCTTAATCCCGTCATCTTCATAAACTGAGGAGGATGAATGTCGCCTCAGGACCCTGTGATGATTGTGTTAACTGCAGAAATTGTTTGTAGAGCATGTGTGTCTGAACAATATGAAATCTGGGCACCTTGAAAAAAGAACAGGATAACAGCAATCTTCAGGGAACAAGGCAGATAAGACTTGGAGTCTCACTGCTGGTGAGCAGGACAGAACAGAACCATATTTCTCTTCTTTCAAAGGCAAATAGCAGAAATATCACTGAATTATTTTTCTCAGCAAGGAACATCCCTGAGAAAGAGAATGAGCCCCAGAGGGTAGGCATATGAATGGCCCTCATGGGAGTGGCTGCCTTTTATGGTCGAAACCGAAGGGATGAAATAAGCCCCGGTCTCCTGTAGTGCTCCCAGGCTTATTAAGATGAGGAAATTCCCGCCTAATAAATTTTGGTCAGACAGGTTGTCTACTCTCAAACCCTGTCTCCTGATAAGATGTTATCAATGACAATGCGTGCCGGAAACTTCATTAGCAATTTTAATTTCGCCCCATCCTGTGGTCCTGTGATCTTGCCCTGCCTCCACTTGCTTTGTGATATTTTATTACCTTGTGAAGCATGTGATCTCTGTGATGCACACCCTATTCATGCACTCCCTCCCCTTTTGAAAATCACTAATAAAAACTTGCTGGTTTTACAGCTCAGGGAGCATCATAGAAACTGCTGACATGTGATGTCTCCCCCGGACTCCCAGCTTTAAATTTCTCTCTCGTACTCTTTCCCTTTATTTCTCAAACCAGCTGAGACGCTTAGGGAATAGAAAAGAACCCACGATAACTGTCGGGGGTGGGTTCCCCTGATAAGAAGTTATGTTTTTTTTGTTTGTTTGTTTGTTTGAGACAGAGTCTTGCTGTATCACCTATGCTGGAGTGCAGTGGTGTGACCTTGGCTAACTGCAACCTCTGCCTCCCAGGTTCGAGCTATTCTCCTGCCTCAGCCTCCCAAGTAGCTGGGATAACAGGTGCCTGCCACCACACCCAGCTAATTTTTTCTTTTTTTTTTTTTTTCTGTATTTTTAGTAGAGATGGGGTTTCACCATGTTGGCAAGGCTGGTCTTGAACTTCTGACCTCAAGTGATCTGCCCCTCCTTGGCCTCCCCAAGTGTTGGGATTACAGGTGTGAGCCACCGTGCCTGGCCAGAACTTTTGTGAGAATTAAATAACACAAGCACAGTGCCTGGAGCACATTGAGTGGCCCACCACCATCATGCCTTCCATGTGTGACAGCAACCCCAGAGCTCCTGTCCAAGGGGCTGGGGGTCACTGTCACATGCAGAAGGCATGATGGGGGCAAGGGGTTGTGGTCAGTTTAGCGGAGCAGGAACAGGGAAATTTTCCCTGCATCTTATCCTTCTTACTAAACCATAAGATTGTAAGAGGTGGAATCAGTGTCATGTTTACCTTTATCCTCTCCACAGAGCCTGCCCCTATGCTTTGCACATAGTGTTATATCATTTTGGTTATGGCTGGCTTCGCAATTTACAGCACAAAAGAACATTGGATAAAGTCAGGAGACTCTGATTCTAACTCCAGTATTGCCAATAACATGTAATGCGACCTTAAGAGTTGTGCTTCTCTAGGAGATACCTTGTTAAATGCCTGCTGTGTGGTAGGCATGGTAGCTGCAAGGGTGCAGGAGTTAACTACACAGACATGGTTCTTGCCTTCATGGAACTTACAGTCTAATAAGATAGTTAGAGATAGACTTTAAACAAATGGCCACACTGTTGGTTAATTATAGTTTTAATAAAAGCTATGAGAGTATATACAGATGGACCTATATGTGTTTGGGGAGATAATTCAGGGAAGGGTTTTCAGAGGAGGTGACATTTGAGTAGTGACCTGAAGAATGAATTAGGGCAGCGAAAGGTTGCTCCCCAACCTTTTTGGCACCAGGGACCAGTTTAATGGAAGACAATTTTTCCATGGATGGAGTTGGGGCAACGGTTTCAGGATGAAACTGTTCCACCTCAGATCATCAGGCATTAGTTAGACTCTCATAAGGAGCTTGCAACCTAGATCCCTCGCAGGCACAGTTCACAGTAGGGTTCCCACTCCTATGAAAATCTAATGCTGTTGCTGATCTGACAGGAGGTGGAGCTCAGATGGTACTGCTCCCTTGGCAGGCTCACTTCCTGCTGTGCCACCCGGGTTCCTAATAAGCCATAGACGGATACCCATCCATGGCCCTGGGGAGTTGGAGACCTCTAAAGCGGAGGTAGCCAGGTGTGATGGAGGAGGGTAGGAGGGAGCACTGCAGGTGCATGTGCACAGCCCAGGATGGAAAGGAGCTCAGAGCACACTGGAGGACACAAGAAGGCCAACATGCCTGGGGCCTAGGGAATGCAGGAGAGAGAGGCATGAGATGACTCAGGAGCAGCAGGCAAGGGGCCTGATCATGCTGTGGCACTGCAGATCATGAAAGATTGAGGCCTTCAATCCAAGAGTACTGGGAAGCAGGGGCCCACCAAGAGGGGCCATGTGGGGAAAAGCCATCCTGAAGGCAGGAAATAAGGGGTGCATTGTCTATAGAGAGTTGACAATAATAAAACTGACTAGGCCAGGCGTGGTGGCTCATGACTGTAATCCTAGCATTTTGGGAGGTCAAGGCGGATGGATACCCTGAGGTCAGGACTTCGAGACCAGCCTGGCCAACCTAGTGAAACCCTGTCTGTACTAAAAATACAAAAATTAGCTGGGCATGGTGGCGAGTGCCTGTAATCCCAGCTACTCAGGAGGCTGAGGCAGGAGAATCACTTGAACCGGGAAGGCAGAGGTTGCAGTGAGCTGACATTGCACCATTGCACTCCAGCCTGGGCAATAGAGCGAGACTCCGCCTCTTTGACAAACCTGACAAAAACGAGCAATGGGGAAAGGATTCCCTCTTTGACAAAGGTGCTGGGAAAACTGGCTAGCCATATGCAGAAAGCTGAAATTGGATCCCTTCCTTACACCTTATACAAAAATTAAGATGGATTAAAGACTTAAACGTTAGACCTAAAACCATAAAAACTCTAAAAGAAAACCTAGGAAATACCATTCAGGACATAGGCATGGGCAAAGACTTCATGACTAAAATACTGAAAGCAACAGCAACAAAAGCCAAAACTGACAAACGGGATCAAATTAAACTAAAGAGCTTCTGCACAGCAAAAGAACCTATCATCAGAGTGAACAGGCAACCTACAGAATGGGAGAAAATATTTGCAATCTACCCATCTGACAAAGGGCAAATAACCAGAATCTTCAAAGAACTTAAATTTACAAGAAAAAAAAAAACCCCATCAAAAAGTGCGCAAAGGATATGAACAGACACTTCTCAAAAGAAGACATTTATGCAGCCAACAGACACATGAAAAAATGCTCATCATCACTGG
>NW_012104632.1:26355-28968 GCF_000951045.1 Mandrillus leucophaeus
GATGCTGGAGAGGATGTAGAGAAACAGGAACACTTTTACACTGTTGGTGGGAGTGTAAATTAGTTCAACCATTGTGGAAGACAGTGTGGCAATTCCTCAAGGATCTAGAACTAGAAATACCATTTGATCCAGTGATCCCATTACTGGGTATATACCTAAAGGATTATAATTCATGCTACTATAAAGACACATGCACATGTATGTTTATTGTGGTACTATTCACAATAGCAAAGACTCGGAACCAACTCAAATGTCCACCAATGATAGACTGGATTAAGAAACTGTGGCACATATACACCATGGAATACTATGCAGCCATAAAAAAGGATGAGTTCATGTCCTTTGCAGGGACATGGATGCAGCTGGAAACCATCATTCTCAGCAAACTATCACAAGGACAGAAAACCAAACACCGCAAGCTCTCACTCATAGGTGGGAGTTGAACAATGAGAACACATGGACACAGGGTGGGGAACCTCACACAGCAGGGCCTGTAAGTGGGTGGGGTGCTGGGGGGAGGGAAAGAATTAGGAGAAATACCCAATGTAAATTACGAGTTGATGGGTGCGGCCAACCAACATGGCACATGTATACCTATGTAACGTACCTGTACATTCTGCACATGTACCCTAGAACTTAAAGTATATATACATAAAAAAAAAAACCTGACTAAAATTTCATCTGCTTTTTATTTCCACCAGGCACTGGTGATTCTATGTCAGTCAGCAGTGTGCCGGTAAATGTTCAACAACTGACTCTCTGGGGAAAATAGAAATGTGTGCCTACATATACAACCATATGTGTGTTATAAATGTTTCTGATATAAAGGATGTGTAATAAACAATACACAAGTAAAAAATAGGCAGACACTCTTTATTGTCAGTTCTGTCTACTTGACTGATTCTCACAGAAAGTTTTGGTTCCTTTTTGCCAAAGGCTTGTATCTGAATCGATCCAATGCTTGTAACTCAACCATGATGTGACTAGTGAAATTACACACTGATTTTTGCTAACAAATTTATTGTCCTTAATCTGATGTGATCTGTTAAACTACTTCTAACCCTTGTATAAACTCATTAAACTGCAATCTTTTTGTTTCAGCACTAAGCACAACACATTTTAAAGTTTAATCCACATTATTAACATTTTCCCCATCACTTTCTTAAGTCTAGAGACAATCAGCAAAACAAATCGATCCCTGATTCATAATGTTGGCTAATTTCCATGGTGTAAATACTTCGACCATGGCCCATTACAGTCTACCAATGAGACATCACTGAGTGTGGGCAGGGAAGACGCATGTGCAGTAAGCACATTATGATACCTAATACTGGAAATGGAAGGAAGTGGACAGACTGCAGAGATATTTAGGAAGTAGAATGTTGGCAATTTGTTAGATGCTGGGTGAAGGCAGAGTTTGGGAAACACTGGATGGTGGTGTCTTCACTATCACAGGGAGACAGGGAGTTGAAAGCAAGCAGGGAAAGCACACATTCAGCTTTGGATGGGTTCCATTTGAGGTGCTTATTACGAGGAATAGCTGAATAGGAAGCTAGACAAACGGATTTGGAGTTCAGAGGAGCAAAGATTAGAGTTGTAAATTTGGGATATATTGATTTAAATGTTGACAGCAGGTTAAATCATTCAGGGAAAAATTGTGGAGAGGAAAGGTCTGAGACCTTGAAAACACTGTTACTTGGTGGTCACCCAGAGCAGACAAGCACGCCAAGACTAGGGACAGACAGGAAATTGGAGCACCCTCCCGCCACAGGAAGACGTGTTTTAAGCAGGAAGATCAGGCAACACAAGAAAGGAGAGTGTCCTTTGACTTTAGTGATGTGGATGTTACTTGCGACCACTAAAAAGGCAATTTCACCGGGTGTGAAAAAGAACACGTGAATGGAGTTGAGAGACGACAAAACTGGGGGGAGGCGCCTTTCACCAACTTCAGCGGTGCGAGGGGAAGTGGAGTAGAGTCTTGGGAATGATGAAATGCCGAGGATACGGATTCCAGCCCAGAGGGAGCAATGGATCGGATTCTTCCATACTGGAAAAACGGACGGCGGGGCGAGGGGGGTGGGGGTCGGTGATGTAGGGAGCAGGTAGTGCAGTTTTGCCGGTGGAAAGTGGAAGAAGTTTCTCTTTTTTCCTGAAGCAGGCAGCAAAGACCTCCCAGAGTGGGAGTGTGGGGGATGTGCCGGCCACCCGGATGGGAGTGGAGGTTTGGGACCAAGTGGCCCGAGCCTGCGGTGAGTGGGCCCGCCCTGGGTGGCTCTGGCCGCAGCAGGGTCGATGGGGCAGCACGGTCTCAGCAGGAAGAACACAGCTTCAGTCAGTTCTGTTCTGAGAAGCAGAAGGTGGAGACACGCACATTTTAAAAAACTCCTCCCGGACAGGAAGAAGTGAAGTTCTGGCTGTTCTGCGAGGACGCCGCAGTCCCAGCGCGGAGACCACCGCGCGGGCGAAGTGCGACACAGGCCAGAAATAGGGTCCCGCACGTGGACCGCGGAGGAAGAAAGAGGGCTCACCCGGGCTCCAGCAGCTAGCCTCGCCCGACCAGGCTGGTGCCGCCTCTTCCCGCCCCGGCCCCGCCTCAGCTCCGCGCCCACAACC
>NW_012104632.1:29958-79979 GCF_000951045.1 Mandrillus leucophaeus
GCCACTTCCCGGCGTGGGCTCAGAGTTTGGGGAAGCCGAGCAGGTGGCGCAGCCACTGCCCACCTCCTGCGAACTCTGCGGGGCTTCTAGTCTTGTTGATGTTGTGACTATGGGCTGTGTGTGTTTTTTTCTTTTCTTTTTTTTTTTAACCACACACAAAAGAAGGGAGGAGTTAGAGGAAAGATTTAGCCACTATGAGTCATCCCACACTTCGCTCTTTCCCCGGGATAGCAAATGCATGGGGAGAATGTCTTGAGAAACAGTTATAGTAGGGACTGCCTAGGTCCCCTCCCTGTCCCCTTTCTCTGCAGTCCTGTCTGCGCCCGGCGCGCCCCAGATGGAGGTGGGGTAAAATGACGGCCAGCGCACCTAGATGGGGGAAATGGCTACAAGCTAGCAAGCTGGAAACTTTCTGGGACAGTGGAGCTGTGAATATCGAACCACTCACATTCTTGCTATAGGCAGCCATGGCCCTCGTGCGCTACTGAATTATAAATGGGAAGGCCGTCACAGCAGGACGATACCTTAGCCTTCAGTAGCATGAATTCAGCACTGCACGGAGGAGGGCGGTGGTGGTGGTTCACGCCTCTGCCTTGAGGGGCCCAGGATCGGATCAGCCAGGAAACTGCCAGGACCGGGGATGTGGGGTCACAAGTGATCATGTTCTCTAATCTGATTCCCAGAGCTGCTGTCACCTCTCAGCGTGGCAGAGGATGGCTGGCTATGTGGTTGAATGTCACAGGTGAGGTACAAAGGCTGGGCAGAGGTCAGCAGGCCCCTGGATGCCTGGAGAGGAATATTCTTCTGTAGGCGGCTGCTGCTAATTTTTCCAAGGGGAAACATTTAGGTTTGGTGTCGCCATTCTGTTTACTGCAGTCCAGGCTGCTGTGTCAGCTGTCATTGGGTCCTCATGGTTCACAGCTGGATGACATTTGTTTTTCGCGGGTCCCTGTGTGGGGTCTTTTTGACCTTCTCACAGATAATTAATTTGTTTTAACCTGCTGAAAACAGAGGCTTGATACGAGAAGTTTGAGAACTTGTAGGATAAAGGGACCTCTGCTTTGTTCCAGATTTCAGCCCCTGTTGAGGGGCCAGTTGATTCTGTTGCAGGAGTCAGGTAGCGAGCAGAACACTGACTTCATTCCTCCCGGGTTGTGCCCTCTGCTTGGCCTGTAGCTGAGGCCACAGTGGGTCTCTCTTGTTGCTTCATAAGGTGAACTAACGATCCAGCTATGGCAGAGGAGCCAGGCGGGACATCACGTGGAGAAGAGGGACCAGAAAGTGCAAGCTAGGGCCCATCTGGAAGAAAACAGAGCATCCCTTCCTATTTCATGGCCTGAGTGTAAAAAACGGTGGAGGCTGGGCACGGCGGTTCACACCTGTAATCCCCATGCTTTGGGAGGCCGAGGCAGGAGGATCGCTTGAAGCCAGGCGTTTCAGACCAGGCTGGGCAATATGGTGAGACCCTGTCTCTACAAAAAAGTTTTTAAAATAGCCAGGCATAGTGGCATATGCCTATAGTCCCAGCTACTGAAGGCTGAGGTGGAAGGATCCCTTGAGCCCAGTAAAGTGAGGCTGTGGTGAGCTATGATCATACCACTGCACTCCAGCCTGGGTGACAGAGTGAAACCCTGTCTCATAAAAAAAGGGGAAGGGGTGTAGAGAGGGTGGTCCCCCATCTCTACCACCTTACTCAGACAGGGCTTCTTTTACCTGAGTGCCAAGCCTGGCTCAGGTCATTGAGGAACAGAAGTCGTTTAGTGTTAGAGGAAGGAGAGTTGGGAACAGGGTCACTGTGTATGGTTGTACAGTTTGTACCAGACACCGGACCAAGGAAGCCATGTGCCCTGGGTCTGCCCAAAAGAAGGGTCTGCCTTTCTCAGTTGCACCAGGTCACCCGATGGGCTGCTGCTGGCCCTAGTGCTCAGCCCATCTGCAGGAATAAACAGTCGCAGCATGGGTGTGCTCAAGACAGGCGGTCAGGGACTAGGAAGCAGCGGCTAATTTCTCCAAAATCTAACAATAATGAGAACTGGTTGTTTGCATGCATTTTCTCCCTTTAATCCTTTACCACCGCCCTCTGAAGAAAGTAGTGGTGATACCATGTTATGCCCAGTGAGGAAACTGATTCTTGGAAAGACTAAGCAGTTCCAGGTCGTGCAGCCGGCAGGTCCAGGTTTGTCCGTCACCAGAACCTTTGGTCTCAACCACTGGACTAGACTGATCACTTTGCCTGGCCTTCTAACAAATTGTAGCTTTTTTTTTTTTTTTTTTTTGCATTTCCTAGTGAAAGGCATTTTCCAAACTATTCCACTATGTACATGAACAGTAAATCCCTTGAAAGAAAAGAGCATTTGTCAGTATTTTCGGTGGCAGCAAAGATGAGGGAGGCCTTGGAGAAAGGAGAAGGAGCCCCCTGAGATAGAGAAGCAGGGGAGTCACAGCGAGGAGGAGAGAGCCAGCCAGAACTAGGAAATGATGTGGGGGCAGGGGCATTGGAGGTAGGCCAGGTTCTCTGCTGTCCCTGCAAGAGCAGAGGAGGAGATCATCTGAGATCCACTGAGTCATCCATCCAGTTGACTTCCCAAGAGTTTGGACCTGGCCTACCAGGGTACCTGGTTGATGGTACGGTCCACAGTCTACCTTACATATACTGGGGCTGTTGCTTGGAACATATTGCTTGGAACATGATTATTGCTTAGAGCATGATTATTGCTTGGAACATGATTATTGCTTGGAACATGATTATGCTTAGAACATATTATGCTTAGAACATATTGTGCTTAGAACATATATTGCTTAGAACATGACTATGCTTAGAACATAGTCATGTTCTAAGCAATCTGAGGTACGGCTGCTAATTTAGGAGCACAAAGTATTTCCTGATTTAGTATTCTACTTAGAAGGCCATTTGAACCTTGACAAACGTGTATGAAATAATTTTCAAATATTTGGGACTGAAGCAGATAATATGCAGGCTCAGTGGTACACTCCTGTAGTCCCAGCTACTTGGGAGACTGAGGCAAGAGAATTACTTGTGCCCAAAAGTTGAATCTAGTCTGGGCAACATAGCAAGACACCATCTCCAAAAATATATTGCATGAGCCAGTAAATTCACTATTGAAACAATAAAGCAGATAACGTCAAAACCAGTTACATGACCTTTTGTCAACTCATGACTCTATTGTGCATTTCAAATTGCTATAAATTGTTTGTTTTCCTTCACAGTAATTTTCTAAATTTTCTTATTCTCTCCGTGTTAAATCATAGTATCTTCCTAACTATTCAGTGTTTGGCTTTGTTGGGGTTTGTTGTTTCCGACAGGGTCTCACCCTGTTGCCCATGCTGTAGAGCCGTGGTGTGATCTCAGCTCACTGCAGCCTGGAACTCCTGGGCTCAAGCAGTACTCCCACCTCTCAGTCTCCCGAGTAGCTGGGACTGCAGCCATGCGCCTCCACACTCAGCTAATTTTTGTATTTCTTTGTAGACATGGGGTTTCGCCTTGTTGCCCAGGCTGGTCTTGAACCTCTGGGCTCAAGCCATCCACCCGCCTCAGCCTCCCAAAGTGCTGGGATTACAAGTGTGAGCCATTGCAACCAGCCTTGATTTGTTGTTTTTTAAGCAGCAGGAGTAATTTCTTTAGCTGAAATGTAAGCATAGATGTTGAGGCCTGTGTGCTGACCTGTGTTATGTTTGCGTTGTAATTTAGATTCGAGAAGTGGTTTATCCTTTGACTGGAAAAGAAAAGTAGCTGCAGTATTCCCCCAGCACTTGCTGAGAGCATGCCTTACGTCAGGCTGTGAGGCTTGAGAGACAAGCAGTGGAAGAGTTGTGGCCTGTTTCATCTCTGGATTATACATCCGAGCCTCCTTCTGGCTCCTGGAAGGGGACAGCATCACCATGGAATGGTGTGTCCCGTTGCCTGTTGGATCTGTCTCCATCTTCACTCAGACAGAAGGCTATAGAAGGATGCCTGTGACTTCAGGTGGCCTATTTGGCTGGCTTTTTATTGATTCCATGGTCTGGGGTATCCACTTAGAGATCCAGAAACAAATACATCCAAACTGTCTTCCCAGTCAGGGGGCTGGGATTCTCTTTCATCTCGGCAGGAAAAGAACAGGGTCCAGGTCCCTTAGTAAAGACAGGAGCCTCGGTACCAATCAACCAGATACTAAAAGGGATTTCCCACAGAAAATCATTCTGTGCCTCTGCTTTCAGCCTTCTGGAAGAAAGTGTAATAGCTGGCCTCCCCTGAGCCTTCATTACAGCCAGGCGGTGTTGGGAATCCCGTTTAACCCTCATGACAACTCTAGAAGGCAGGCACTCCTACCACCCCCATTTTAGTGTTGAGGAAACAGGCCCAGAGAGGTCAAGTGAGTTGCCCAGAGGTACCCCAGGTCAGAACCAAGCAGTCTGACCCAAACCTGATCCTGGTGAGTCCAAAGAAAGCCCCTGTCCAGGATGTGGTGGGAATGGGGACAGATAAAAGTGTGAGTTTGGGGGTAGGTTGGGATTTGTTTTGGCGAATTCCAAGGCAGGAAGCTATCAGGCACCTCTCACCCCTGACCGTTAAGATGCTTTGCAGAGGGCCGCAGGGGGTGGGCTCAGAGAGGAAAGAGGCTGTGCACAGGACCGCACAACTAACACATGGCAAGGGTAGGGCACAGGCATCCCCGGTGAGAAACATTATGCCCATTTGAAAGAAAAGTTCAAAATAGTATATATTTTTATCTTGACTCTTTCACCAGGATTGAAGGTCATATCCTCACATCGAATAGCCTCCCTTCCTTTCCTTTGTATGGCTCAGCCTTTTCTGGGACAAGATATTGTCCCCACCAGTCATTTCCTCTATCTGTCCTCTGCGTCGAGCCACTAGCCTAGGAACCCAGCATTCGATCCTGTGCCCCGCCTTAGGGTTTCTCCATTCGACTCCCCTGTCTCTGTCTCAGAGTCTCAGCTCCCTGGCCTGTGTGCCTGAATGCTACAAATAGACCATAAGCTCTTTCAGAAGCAGGATTGTGTTTTACACACTACCCTCTCTCCTGCCACACACGCAGTGTGCTAAAACCCAGCAATGACTATTTATTGATTTTTCTTGATTGGATGAGGTAAGATGGTAACTTCTTTTTTTAAAGCTCTGTAAACTGGTTCAAGGATGATTAAAAATGATTTGCCTTGTGGGCTTGATGAGGATACCATTAAATTCATGTTTCTAAAGGGTATTCCAGCATCAGAAACCAAAGGGCATCTGATCTGATAGATCCTGTGGTCGGGCCCAGGTATCTGCATGTGTCCCGTGTGACTTTTCTGCCCACTAAAGTTTGAGAAGCACAGCTTCAAATTGTTAATGATCACATCCTATAAAATCATAGCATAAATGACTATCTAGCTGTTACTCACGGTGCCCACTGCAGAAACGGTCCTACCAGTGTTGATGAATATTTATATGGTGTTGTCTTTCCTGCAGATTCCTAACCAGCATAATGCTGGAGCCGGGGGCCAGCAGCCTGCAGTTTTCAGAATGGCCGTGTTGGACACTGATTTGGATCACATTTTTCCATCTTCTGTTCTTCCTCCACTCTGGGCTAAGTTAGTAGTGGGATTGGTTGCCGTTGTGTGTTTTGCACGCAGCTATGATGGAGACTTTGTCTTTGATGACTCAGAAGCTATTGTTAACAATAAGGTTTGTATCTCAACTCTCTTCTGGTAAACTTAACTGCCCACCTGTGTCTCAGTAATCATCTAAGTTTGTGTTGCATTGTTCTCCGTGGAACGTAGGGTAAGCATTGGCCTGGGCCCCAATGGTGCTCTCGATTTTTCTGTCTCTTTTCAACATCGCCTCCTTGATTTAGTGCCTTTCTTATTGCTGTCACCAAGGTTCCGAACCCCTGCCTGAGCTCAGACGTTCCCCTCAAGAGCCCCAGTCCCCATATGGATCAAAGAGGCCGTTCTTCTAAGATGACAAGGCAAGGGTATTGCAGGGCATTGCAGACTTAGTATTTCAGATTTTGTGAAACATTTCCACAGTTGTTCAAAAAAAAAAAAAAACCCATCATGCATTTGCTGCAGTGATGGACGGGTGTGATCACCTGCCAGAAGGTGCGTCTTCAGCAGCAGGCAGGGAGCTGGCTGCCGCTTTGTCCTTCTCCGAGACTGTCAGGACAGCCTGCTGACAGCTGCTGGGGCAAGAGGAATGTGCTGCCAATGGGCACTGCAGTTCCTGCTTGTTTGGTGTTCGGAGAGTCAGTTTTGCTGGACTTGCAGAATCCCAGTCAATTTTGCTTACCAGTGGTTGCTATGTATCAGTGCAGGAAAAATGGTAATCTTTTTCCACTCCCTACCCGGAGTTAGGGCAAAAGAAAGAGGTTTGTGGGAAAAGATGAAAAAGATTCAAGCAGGCTACAAACCAGAGCAAGAAATGCAGAGGCAAGCAAGACCCAGAGGAGAAAGAACTCGGAAATGGCACAAGTTAGTCTCTCGACAATCTATTACTCAGAAGATATTTTCTGTGTGTTCCTTAGCCAGTGAAGAAGACTTGGAGGAAAATACACATTTAGCTCCCTGCTAGATATAATTAGAGCAACTCTTTGTAACACTGTTGAATGCTCTTAAAAATCTAAAGTCATGGATTCTACCAAATAAGTGGAAAGTCATTTTCATGCTGAAAATGTTGAGAACTCTCTATGTGACAAGCATGTATTGTATGGGGGGGAACATGACTGATTTGCGTATATTTATTTGTGACATAATATTGCAATTGATCTTCATTTTGATGGCACAGACTAGATCATTGTTAATGGGTTTTTGTTGTTGTTGTTGTTGTTGTTGAGACAGTCTTGCTCTGTTGCCCAGGTTAGAGTGCAGTGTCACGATCTTGGCTCACTGCAACCTCCGCCTCCAGAGTTCAAGCAATTCTCCTGCCTCAGTCTCCCAAGTAGCTGGGACTACAGGCATCCCATGCCTGGCTAATTTTTGTATTTTTTGGTAGAGATGGGGTTTCACCATGTTGCCAGGCTGGTCTCGAACTCCTGACCTCAGATGATCTGCCTACTTTGGCCTCCCAAAGTGCTGGGATTACAGGCATGAGCCACCACACCCGGCCAATGTTTATTTTTAATTCAAGTTCTTCATTTGTAATTTTCCTGAAATTCACTCAGCAGTTACTGTAGATGATTCTGTTTCAGTTCTTTTTTAAACCATGCTTAAAAGGACTAAGTAAGTCTACACAGCTATGTCAAACTGGTGGCTTTTTCATGAGGTGGGGACAAAGTCTTAACTCTGTTGCCCAGGCTGGAGTGCAGTGGTGCAGTCATAGTTCGCTGCAGCCTCCAATGCCTGGGCTCAAGTCATCCTCCCTTCTTAGCCTCCCGAGTAGCTAGGATTACAGTCATGCACCACCACGTGCAGCTGATTTTTAAAATTTTTTGTAGAGACAGAGTCTCACTGTGTTGCCCGGCTGATCTCAAACTCCTGGCCTGAAGTGATGCTCCCACCTTGGCCTCCCAAAGTGCTGGGATTACAAGCACAAGCCACCATGCCCAGCACAGATTGGTGGCTTAATGGCCACAGAATTGTTTTTCTCACAAAGATAGAGTTTTATTATTTAAATTCCATTATTCGTTTTGGTGAGAATATCTTGACTCTTCCACTCGTGTGAAGCAGAAGACATATAAAGTGTTAATTCAGAAACCATGTTGAAAAATGTTGGTCAGCTAGGAAGAACAAAAACACGAGCTGTGTTGTGTGTGGAGGCCCTGGTGTCTGGGTGTAATTCTCGTTCCTTCTGTGAGGTGAGGCAGATGAAGCCATTTTGTGGTTCTGCTGAGCATGGTCTTGGCAGTGTTTTTGGGAGCATCACACTGTGCCCCTTTTGTTAACTTGCTAGCCCTCCCTTTTTCTTTTCCTAGTTAATGAAAGGCACTCCTCCATTCATTGGCACTGTGCCTACAGTAATGTGAAACAGGCTGTTACTGGATTTTAGTGATGTTAGAGACTGTTTTCCAGATGCTTCCTTGCCGTGTGGAGTTGCCTTTTTTGTTCCTTGAGATGATAATCTTTGAGACAGTGGAGTTAGGGGGAATTTTAGACACAATACATTTTTTCCATAAATCATTATGCGGAAGAATTGACCTTTCTTTCTGTAGCACACCCTGCTGTGGAGGCTCCACCTAATCAAATATTTAGAGCCTCGTTGGTGTTCATTTCCTGTTCAAAGGGAGGAAAAGATCCTCCACCCAAGCCCCTCACAGCTGACCGGGTGCTTCTGTAAGAGTGTAGAAGAAGGTAGGTTTCCAGGCTTGTCACTGAGTCAACGAAGGGAGCAGGTAACTCACACGACCTTCACAGAATCTCTAACCCATTCTCGGGGAGTGGTCAGTGTACTCCTGGCCTCTGAAGCTGATCACTGTGGAAGCAAATGTCACCCTTAACAGTGGACATTGGTGACCAGCTTTGCATCTGTCACCTCTTTTCAAGCCTTTCCCTTTGAGTTAGCAAGCGCTTAAGTCGCAAGTGCCGAGCTGCACGGTGGGTGTGGACCTTTATTGCTCTTTGGGGCCACCCATCATTTGACCCATTTCTGTTTGGGGCATTCTTAGGTGCTCAGAAGACGATTTGATTAGGGAACTGGCACAGATGGGCTGTCCCGTCAGGTGCGCCCACCTGTTGGAGTTAGGAACTGGTCACGCGAGGTGGGGGCCCAGATGCAGCCGGGCAGTCTCTGCAAGGTGCCCGGGGCATGATGGGTGGCTTTGCTCCTGCCATGTGGCCCTGCCCTGGCTTTCCAGGCCACAGGGGACTCTGTGAGCTGCACACTGCCCTTTGAAGAATTCCCTTTTTGTTTAAATTAATCAGAGTTTGGTTATTGCAATGAAGAATCTTGACTGACAACCCAGGGAAATGATCAGCATGTTGTTATTTCTAGTCCCTAAAACATTGGTTTAATTACGCTTTAAAGAGAAAGTTAATCTGTCATTTTTCTTACGTACTCCACCACAGTGCCTTGTTTGCCTCTCTTCTCTTTAGACACAATTTAAGCCATCTACTTTCATCTTTTAAATGTAAAAAAGAATGCATTTTAAGCATCTGTAGTATAGTACCAAATTAAACTACCTCAGCAGTAAGAGAGGTATAGAGTTTTTTTAATATTGAGTGATTTTTGTGTGTAAAAATTAAGGGGTTTTTTCTGATTTCATAGTCTGCTAGCTCATGATCAAAAATGGAAACTTAGGAAAATATGTTTATCCACTTTTGTGTTTTAACTGGGACATTTTGGTAAGTTACCCTATTTATTAGATGTGAGAAGTTAATAGTGATCTTATTTAGCTGTGTGGTCCACTTATATTTGACACATATTAAGCACCTTCTGTATATAGCCAGCAAACCCAGATGTGGCCCAGTCCTCGTGGAGCCCAGTCTAGTGGCACAGACAAATAGTCATGTGACTGTAAGTCGCCAGGGTGCCACGCACTGCTTGACAGGGTGAGATGCCCAGAGACCCATGGAAGAGGGACGGGATCAGCTCAGGAAGGGCAGAGCTGGGCAGCTGGGAGATGAATGGCGGGAGGAGTTGAGCCGTGAAGAGTTGAGGGTGACTGTCCAGGGACGACCCGCACATGCAGAGCCTCTGGGTTGGGAGCTGGCAGGAGCACAGCACCAGAGACATGGGCCTGCAGAGTTCAGGGGAAGCTGTCAGTCCCAGGAGGGTGAAAGCTGATCGGTGTTTGAAGCCCGGTGGGGTGAGCCCATGTGTAGTTTGAGATGATCAACATAGAGAACATGCTGGGCGCAGCAGCCCCGCTAGGAGGCCTGACTGCATCCCGGGTGAGAGATGGAGGAGCTTGGCTTAGGGCTGGTGGGAGACCCTTGTCCAGAACGTCCCCTTTGTGTCCCTGCAGGACCTCCAAGCAGAAACGCCCCTTGGGGACCTGTGGCACCATGACTTCTGGGGCAGTAGACTGAGCAGCAACACCAGCCACAAGTCCTACCGGCCTCTCACCGTCCTGACTTTCAGGTAAGCCGTGACATCGAAGGGCCTGGGAAGGTCACTCCCGGCTTGTGTGTGACATTGGAGACAGGTGTGTGTCAGCAGGCTCTCAGCATTCAGGAGTCCAGTCAGTGACTCAGGTGGGGTCTGAGCTGCTCACATACATGGATGTCTAGGTGCAGAGAAGGCGAGCGGGGCCCCTGTGAAGGACGGCATGCACATGGGTGGTGGTTCATATTTTTCTCAGTTCTTGGAGGTTTGACCCTTTGCTGGTTAACACCAATGGAATAATATGAGTGAAAGTGACATGAGGCCTCTGATGAAACTTACCTTTTTCACTACAGAAATAAATAAGGTATAAGTCTTCCTACTGTTACCAAGTCAATATGCAAAAGCAAGATGCAGCTTGCAAACAATCCCCCCTCCATTACACAGGGAGCCACTTGCACTGAATAGATGCATTCACCTCACAAAGGTTCTCGTCCATACCTGCTTCTCGGGTGCATTTAAACACTTGTGTGTAGACGTCCCACAGGAGCGTAGGAGTGATGAATTGGAACCACCAGCAGCTGAGAAGCAGTCAGACTAGGAATCCCTGCCAGCGGAGGGTGTTTCGCTGGGGGAAGGCTGGTGGGCATACTGATAAGGAGCCCTTTGGAGGATAAGCAAGGTATAAGACTCTCTTAAATCCAGGTCCCTAGGGGGTAGCCATGAGTCATGTGTGGAATATTGTATCTTCCTGGAATGCAGCCTTGCCCCTTCTGCATGTAAAACATCATCTAGCTTTCCTTTCGATTTTCCTCTGCAAGTTGCTTCAGTGCCACTCGCCTTGGACACATCCATTTCATCCCTTTTCCCTGTAGTTACATTCCCACCTTTTCCACAGCCTTCTTAGCTCGACAGGCATTATTTATCCTGGTGCTATTTTTATCAAGCTGGCACAAAGTCTTCCACTTCTCCTTTTAGTATTTCCACACACAAGCCTTCCCCTCCAGATCGTTGCCATTTCTTGCCGCTTGCCGCTGCACGTGTACCCTGAACTCCCTGTGTTTCTGCAGGATTAACTACTACCTCTCGGGAGGCTTCCACCCTGTGGGCTTTCACGTGGTCAACATCCTTCTGCACGGTGGCATCTCTGTCCTCATGGTGGACGTCTTCTCGGTTCTGTTTGGCGGCCTGCAGTACACCAGTAAAGGCCGGAGGCTGCACCTCGCCCCCAGGGCATCCCTGCTGGCTGCGCTGCTGTTTGCTGTCCATCCTGTGCACACCGAATGTGTAAGTGTCATCTGCACGAGGCATCTGTATGCACGTGAGAAGTGATGTGACACCCCCGTGTCGCCTGGTTTCCTAAAACAGGCTCCCTTTATGTACCCATCTTGGTTCCAGAGCTGGAGAAAGTCTACTCCACAGTATACTCTAGAAATAGAAAGGACACTACATAAATACCCTGCCAGACATTTGAAACAATTCTGTCTGGGGCAGAGACATCTCTCTGGTGAAAAAAATGCAGAGCACCATATTGGTGGAGACTGTGTAATAAGGTATGGTGTGATCTCTGCTGATACTTTCTGTTGAGCTTCTAGGATGACACCAGCGGTGCAGGCACGGATGTTAAATATTGCTGGGCTTTGGGGTCTGAAGTTCAGCGGCTAAGAACTATTCTTCAATGGAGGGTCTGATGCAGTGTTTCTGTGTTCGCTGACAGTTTTATGATTTATAAAATCCTTTCTTAGACTTAACATGATTGTTACGAAAACGCTGTGACATCACCTGGGCTAATATAACCGTTTCCACTTTAGGAATGAGGGAAAGGCGTGGGGGGATAAAAATTTATCCAGAGTGAGGAGTAAGTGAATGTCAGGCAGGACTTAAATTCTGGGCTTCCCCGGCCTCCGCTGAGGAGATGCTGACATACTTGGTGTTGAACTGGAAAGTGGTGCCCGTGCCCTGCTGGGGAGCTGCTCGTGAAGCCTCTCCACCCTCCTCCTCCTCACCCTGTGTGATCCTCTCCCCAAGGTGATCAGGCAGCTCTGGTGGGTGCCCACCCTCCTGGAGGCTACGTCTCCATCCCATCGAGCTGCCTCTGTGTATTTGGAATAGGCTGTGCTGGGATTTCACTAGACATTTGTGAAGTTTTCAGGAACCACCCGCTGCACCACCACATGGACCCTTTGAAAATGCAAAAGGCAGCATGTTTGCAGAGGGACGAGATTTGACTCGAGTCATTCATTCTGTGAGCACGAGGTGCATAAAATAATCACATACACTTTATAACTTCCCTCACGGTAGACTTCTCATTTCATCGGGATTGAAATCTCTACATTTAACCAGTTGCATGTTGCTTCTTGGAGTTTCAAGATGCTGAGGAGAAGTCCTGTTTTTAGCATCTGACTTTATTAAACTGTCTATTCACTCCAGTATCAGGAGTGTTGTGGAGTTGTTATCACACCCTCCTCCTGATATCTTTTTAAATCTTTATTTTTTACCTCAGCAAATTCAGAGGACGTTAAGGGCTGGATAGGCTGGGGACTGCTGTGTAAATTTTAGTTATAAGCTCTTTATAGATAACTGTGACTGAATTAGACTTTGTTTCAATCCGAGTTCTCTCTGGGACCCAGATATAGTGTAGCCAGTGGTCCTGAATAAGGGACTGGAAGACAGGGACTCACTGGAGAAGTTCTGGTTCTGTCTTCCCTCTCATCTAGTTTAGCGTGATCTCAAAAGCAAAATAATACTTGAATTATTAGCCAAGGAAAGTTTTCTAAAATTCTCATTTTAAATATTCAGAATTTGATTTATAAAAAGGTTTCAAGTGCCAACAAGTATAACAGTGTGCTTACACACGTACACACTCACACACACACATTCTCTCTCACACACACTCACACTCCAGATAAATGTACCCTGGGAACATGTAATCTTAAAAGTCCACATTCTAGATGGTTAAAAGGAAACTGAGGCAGACTAGCTCTAGGAGAAAAAGGAGTATTTGAAAAACCTCTATCTCTTCCCCTCCCCACCATGACATCCACTCAAACTCAGATTTCAAGAAATACTTGCGGATAATTAAGAGTTAGCGTTGGAAGACAGATATTTTGTATGTTTACCTTTCAGTGTTTCCGCAGATAGTATTCAGTTTCCTTCTGTCTGCATTCCCCTGTTATCTCCTACCCTGCAGTTAAAAATTCCAGCTCTAGGCCAGGCACAGGGGCTCACACCCATAATCGCAGCACTTTGGGAGGCCGAGGCAGGTGGATCACTTGAGGTGAGGAGTTCCAAACCAGCCTGGCCAACATGGCGAAACCCCATCTCTACTAAAAATACAAAAACGAGCTGGGCATGGTGGTGCACACCTGTAGTCCCAGCTACTCGAGAGGATGAGGCAGGAGAATCGCTTGAACCCAGGAGGCAGAGGCTGCAGTGAGCTAAGACCATGCCACTGCACTCCAGCCTGGGCAACAGAGCAAGACTCTGTCTAAAAAAAAAAAAAAAAAAATTCCAGCTTTAAAAACATGCAAAGAATGGAACACCCAAGGAAACGGGTGGCAGGCGAGCTCCTCCTAGGTGTTCAGCGAGGAGCCAGTCCCGCTTTCTGGCCGGCAGAGCCAGCAGCCTGAATCATGGCCTTGGGCACAGCAGCCCCAGCCACATTGATCCCTGTGGGATGAGGACAATGGGGATTTGGTTAGTAAACTGCCTCAGTTTACCCCATTTGTCTCAGTGTACATTTATTAAGAGACAGTAATAGCAGTATAGGCCCCTGCAGGTTTTAGTGACATGAATTTCTTTTTTTTTTTTTTTCTTTTTTTCTTTTTTCTTTTTTGATACACAGTCTTACTCTGTCACCTAGGCTGGAGTGTGGTGGCGCAATCTTGGCTCACTGCAACCTGCACCTCCCAGGTTCAAATGATTCTCCTCCCTCAGCCTCCCGAGTAGCTAGGACTACAGGCGTGCACCACCACACCTGGCTAATTTTTGTATTTTTAGTAGAGATGGGGTTTCACCATAATGGACAGGCTGGTGTCAAACTCTTGGCCCCAAGTGATCCACCTGCCTCAGCTTCCCAAAGTGCTGGGATTAGAGGCGTGAGCCACTGCACCTGGCCTAACATGAATTTCATTATATTAACATTTACATTAATATGTTTTAGGTCTTTACACTCTCCAACATTTCACACTGAAAATGATTTTGCCCGCTGCAAATAAGCACCTGAATTTTCCGGTCTTCTAGGGTGATCAGCCGTCTCGTGTGCCTGAGATTGAGAGGGTTCTGGGACTGGGGACTTTCCATTTGAAAGCAGTGACAGCCGGGCAAATAGGGATGACTTGGGCACCCCACAGTCTTGCCCCCTCCTGGTCTCCGCTTGGTGATGCTGTAATTGCAGTCAGTGTTTTGTGCTCCTCAACTGACGGGAGTGTCTGTCTTTTTCTAATGAGCCACCGCACATTGCTGAGTGGTTTGTAGACGCCCCAAGCCTCTGATAGGCCAGTCCCCACTGCAGAGAGGAGAGTCTGGGAGGGCCACACAGCCCCTGGTCTGCTGGTGGCTCTTCAGCTCTGTGTGGCCATCAGCAGGAGGATCCCAGCGCTTCCCTGAGGACAGAAGTGGCTTGTATGGGCTTTACTTTTTATTTTCCTCAGAATGTTGGGGAAGATTTCACTTTGTCTGAATTCCAACATCAAGGAAAGAAGCTCGGGCCCCCTTAAGAGTTCTTCCTGTAGCCGGGTGTGGTGGTGTGCGCCTGGAGTCCCAGCTACTTGGGAAGCTGAGGTAGGAGGACCGCTCAAGCCCAGGAGTTTGAGGCTGCAGTGAGCTATGATCACGCCAGTGCACTCCAGCCTGGAAAACAGAGTGAGACCCTGTCTCTGAAAGTGAAAAATGAAACAAAATGTTTAAAAAGAGTTCTGTCTATCTAATGAACCCAGACTTTAATCCAGAAGGAAGTTTCCCCACCCCCCTAATTCCTTTTCATGGCCCCCATGCAAATTGTACCTATTGGGGAAACAATGGTACCGCCTGCTTTATGGATTCAGAGGGATTGCAGTGATTTCTCCAGAAAACTCTGAGTGTTTCACGTTATTTGTGAGGAAAAAAAAAAATAGCCTTTGTAGAAAAGTTTGCCTAAAAATGCATATTATGCAAATATCAGAAAAGGAAAAGAAAATGTTTTCTTGCTTATGTACATTCTCAAACAGTGATTGGATACAGTCCCTCCTTGGGTAGCTTTTTAACATTCTTTTAGTGAAATGTCTCTTAATTACTATGCCAAAAACATTCATTGTAAATACTAAATGCTGTCTTGCTTTAAAACACTTCCCATACTTTAAAAATTTTGTTTTTCTGTATGTCAAGGAACATAATGTACATTGCTTAAAGTCGTGGGATGGTCTTCAACAATTAGCAGAAAGAAACATTTCTGTAAAAATAAGCTTTGGTGTTTAAACTTCATTTTTGGTGGTTCTTCAGATCTACCCTAGCCATCCAGATAGCAAGTGGTTTAGGCAGCCTGGCCCTCCTGGCCCCTAGCCTTAGTATTTTTCCAAACCACTTCCTTCCCCCTCTCTCACCTCACTTCCGCTTGGTCTCTGACACCTGCTCCCCCTGTTTCCTGTGACTCTGTTCTCTGTGGTCTCCTTCAGACAGGCTGGTCTGGCTCGGCGTTCATTGCTTTCTCTTCTCCAAAGGGTTGGGATTCCAGTCTATCCCGAGGTGCTGTAGATAGCCACAGCTCTAAGACGCTCCTGTCTCCTCTCGTGTCCTCCTGGCATGAGGACCACAGAGCCAGGATGCTCCAGCTGCCTCCTCACTCACCCAGGGCTGTGGAGATGACACCTGAGCTTCTGCGTCCTTTGTCCTTTGCCTTTCTGCTACTCCTGTTCATAGACACACCCCATAGGACCCACTGGGGAACTCACAGTGAGCCGCACCCACGCTGTACCAGGCTCTGTTCTGTGTGGCTCCATCTCTGACTATTTTACTGTGTCCCTGATGGAGTGAGTTTCCAGCCCTGAGTATTCCAGAGCTCTCATTGTATATTCATTTCATTCATAAAGCAATTGGATTGTTCCCCTCCAGCATACTGGCATACTTGTTCCAGATCTGTTAAGCCTTTGTTTTGTCCCTAGCTTCCTTCTCGGTAGTGTTTGTGTGTGTGTAGTGTTCGTTGGGTGGATTTATCAGCTTATTCAATCTTCCCAACCATCACCTAACACCATAGGCTGCCACGTACGCCTCATCGGGAGGTCACAGTTACAGTGACAAATGGTCCTTGGCATTTCATGTATAACCGGTGTAGGGGAATCTGCTCCTAAAAGACATTCTTTTTTAGCTACTGACTGCATGTGAACTTGAGAATCACATGTAAATGTAGTAATTTCATAGTCAGTGTATATTTTCTTATCTTCATTTATAGAAAAGTCCTTTATTCTGCAGCTCATATATCACATCCCCATCCTCTGGGAAGGGATTAACCTACCAGCCTTTAAAGTGATACCTGGACAATCACAGCAGAAGCTTTGGTCCGTGTCACATTCAGGTGCCAGTTAGTAAAGAATCCCACCTAAACTAGTCCAGTACTCCTGGGTGGAATTCTGTGTCTTTCATCACCGTACAGCATTGGGAGAACAATGACTGGAGTCATCAGCCTGAAAGAAAGAAACACATAGTTTATATTGCTTCATTCTCACTGAGGAAAGGAAGGGCAGAGTCACCATGTGGAAAATGTGGGAAAGAAATGGCAGAAATTGTATTCTGTGCTCATCCTACTTGTTAATCACTCTTGAAGCATTCGGCTTTCCAGGTTAACCCACTTAATCAGTTTTGGTCTGAAGGGAAAAAAAAAGGGGCAGAGGCAGCTTTGAAGGATTACTCCTGTGTCTTTTTCTATCGGCAGGACGGCTTTTCACACTTCTCTCGCACCTTTATGTCCTTCATGTTTCCAATCACATTTTATTTTTTAAATATCATGCCCTTTGAGCTGATAACATTTTCCAATTGAAAATCCACTTTGTGACCTCAGAAGACTGTCTTTGGAGCTCTTGGGTATCGTGTGTTAAAGAACACAGCTCACAGCTTTTACGGCACACACATATCGCCGTCTGTGTCCAGCAGAATAGCTAGCAGCAGGTTCAAACCAATCCGCTGTTCTCTTGAAGCAGTTAAATCAAGTCCTACACCCAAAAGGAAGGAGAGAACCGATTGTAAGATAACACCAAGCACTGATGCACAGCTACATTGTGTATTTATTTTAATATGTGGCAGAGTCTGGGAAGTTTCTTGTTTTATATGTCTAAAGAATTTTGGTTTTGGCCAGGCACAATGGCTCACACCTGTAATCCCAGCACTTTGAGAGGCAGAGGTGGGTGGATCGCTTGAGCCCAGGAGTTCAAGACCAGCCTGGGCAACATGGTGAAACCCCGCCTCTACAAAAAATACAAACAGTAACCAGCTATGGTGGTGTGCTGGTGTGCGCCTGTGCTTCCAGCTACTCAGGAGGCTGAGATGGAAGAATTGCTTGAGCCCAGGGGGTTTGAGGCTACAGTGAGCCAAGATCACACCACTGCACTCCAGCCTGGGTGGCAGAGTGAGACCCTGTCTCAAAAAAAAAAAAATTGTTGTGTCTCCTAAGTTTAGGATTTGCTTAAATGTGTTTTATGTAATTCTTTGTTTTCTTCCCCCTCTTTTAAGGTTGCTGGTGTTGTCGGCCGTGCAGACCTCCTGTGTGCCCTGTTCTTCTTGTTGTCTTTCCTTGGCTACTGTAAAGCATTTAGAGAAAGTAAGCATTCCGTTTGCCTTCTTAATTTTCCACTTTCTTCATGTTTTTGTCCTGTTGAGCAGCGTCTTAACAGGTGGGAAAGAATCCATCTATATGAGTGTGTCACTCTGAGGGGATGTGGACCAGAGGATGCATAAACTCTCTAGATATGTATGTCTGTTTGCGCCATTGCTGTTTCCATAATGCAAAGCTCTGACATGGGTGTTCACACTGTGGCCTATCCTATTGGGTATTGAGACCAAGAGCAGAAGCAGCAGGATTGAGTTTTGCTATTTTATTTCCTGCAAAATTATAGGATTGCAAATGATTCCAGGACAGCCTTTCCTGTTTTGATGTTCTAGGTATTTATTGCCCAGCTGTCCTTCCACAGCTTCCAAAGGTGGCTTGGAAAGAGCCAGGGAGATTTTTCATACACTGTCCCTCCTTCATCCCATCCTGTCCAGACTGAACCCAGGCTCAGGCCCTGTCTTGGAGCACCTGCGACTGCACTAAGGTGTAGTAGAAAAGTGACCCCAATGGCCCTAGCCTGTGCCAATACCCACTCAGGGCATGGGTACACACAACCACACCCACCCCCTTTTATTATTATTACTTTATCATGCCTGGATAAAACCACCACTTCTTCCCATCGCTTGTCAGTTTTCTGATACATTAGAGAGTTTGGGGACAGCTGAGCAGAACGGCTTCAAGTATTGAGAATAGTGGTGGTGACTTTTCTTCCTGTAGCTTAGCAATAATGCACTTCAGTCTCTTCCTGGGGTGGGGGTCTCCCCACCTGTGATGATTATAAATCTCCCAAGAGACATGCAGCCGCCAGAGACCTGGCGAGGTTGCATCGGCTGGCCCTATAATGAATTCAGTACCGTCGTGTAGCTCTTCGTGAGACAGTGAATCAGGAACAGGACTGGGAGGGAGGGGTACCTTCACTGCCTCACTGTTAACATTCACTACAGATAATGGTTCTTCCTTTTCAAAAGTTGGCAATTAAATCTGAATTTACAGATACAGATGATAACAGTTTATCAGAAATCATATTTTTCCTGAAGAAAATTAAAAATTAGGAGTTGTGGGCCCGGCATGGTGGGTCACGCCTGTAATCTCAGCACTTAGGGAGGTCGAGGTGGGCAGATCCCTTGAGGTCAGGAGTTCGAGACCAGCCTGGCCAACATGGAGAAACCCCGTCTCTACTACAAGTACAAACATTAGCTAGGCGTGGTGGTGTGTGCCTGTAGTCCTAGCTACTCGGGAGGCTGAGGCAGGAGAATCGCTTGAACCCAGGAGGCTGAGGTTACAGTGAGCCGAGATTGCGCCATTGCACTCCAGCCTGGGTGACAGAGCGAGACTGTGTCTCAAAAAAAAAGGAGTTGTGACTTTTCTCAAAGACAACTCTGAAGTTTCTGAAAGTGCCATTTTATTGATTTTAACATAATTTTAACATATCTTCCCTTAAAGTCACTACTCCCTATTCGGAATGGATTTCAAAGACATCAAAGTGATTTTTGAGGAAAGTACTAAACCTTGATAGATTTAACTTGTGGGGGACATCATTTATTAGATATGATGGAACCTGTCACTACTTCTAAAGATTGCTCTTGTGAAATAATGAAAAAGCTATCATGATACGAAACACTCTTCCCTCAGGTGAACAGATACGTGTATTGGCCTCCTTTAATGGAGTATTCTCACAGAAAAGTGAAAAGGCTAGATATTTTATATACTTTTTCTGGAAGCTTTGACTAACCTTTTCTCTGTTTTAATTCACAAATTTGTATATTAGTATATATTACATGTATATTTTGGATACATTTGTAAATTATACACTTATTTCCAAGTATCCATACAAAAGATACTTTTTTTATAAAGCTTTTGGCAAGAAATCAATACCAAAGTTAAAGGTACTGAAATATGTGATGGCTGTTCAGTTAGTTAACACTTTGACTTACGAGAAATAGACAAAGTATATTTCAATACTGACATAAATATATTGACTGTAAGTACCAACATGACCTTTCTTTTTTGTCCGGTAACATTCTTTTAGCATTTATAATGTTTATTTTAAAATTGGAAAGAAATTACGAGGACTTTAATGTTAAGTTTGTAGATGTTTTTGAGAGTGTTAAGCTGGGCGTTTTTGCATCTGCAAACCGATAGCAGTGGTAGATGTGGCTTCCGTAGAAACCTTTTTAAGATGACTAGATTTTGATTTGGTTGAAGTTACTTGGGGCAGTTAAAAGACGGATGGATGGACTGGGAAACCTTTGAAGAATGCTTTCTCTTGACCTCTTGTCTGCAAGCTGCCCCTTCTTCATGGGATCTGTTCTCTTGTTAACATGAACCCTCTTGAGGAAAAGGAAAGCGCTGATTTAAATGGAGCCGATGGAGTCGCCTCCAGACTGGTCTCTGGGCCTTCGCAGGCACCAACAGCTTACTGGGTCTTTGGAAAATACAAAACTAAAATACAATGTAAAATACAAAATAAAATACAAAATACAAAAATAAAAAACTACTTTGGACAGTAGTTTGCATCTTATGCTCATCCAGGCCTTGGTGTCTTGACCCCGAAACTGATTGTTCGTCCTGCATTTTGTGTCCTTCCTCTCCCCTCATGGTGCCCACCTGCCCCAGCAGACTTTGAGTTACGGATCATCACAGTTTTTCTTGGCAGTGTAAAGTGGACGGTTTGAAACACCCATCCTCGAGCTGCAGTTTCCATCCTTTGGAATTGGCTTTCACTGCTATTTTCCATTCCCACTCATCACTTCCAGACTTCCGCCGGAGTGATCGGATTCTGCCTCAATTCCATCGCAGGCCTGGAGGCACAGAGCCGCCTGGATTCTTGAGAGAGGGCCTTAGATACACGGTGACCAGCTTACTTGGGGGAGTCCCCTGTGTCCCACATGTGAGCAGGTCTCTGACCCCTCCCCAACAAGGTTCTGTGCCCTGAGACCCACCCTCTGTCACTTCAGGACCTCAGGACTGGATACCCAGCCCCAACCACCTCGTTCCCTGGCCCAGCAACATCAGAACAGCCCCTCACGCTGCCAGCCCGTCTCTCCCCTCCTCTTCACAACTCCCAAAGTTCCCTTTGTCTGATCAACCCCAGAGCCAGGGGTAATGAAGTCTGCTGGAGCCTCTCCTAGTCTCTTAGCAGAGGCACTGTTTTTAGCAACTTTTCTGTTTCTGATTTTCCATACTCCTTTTTAAACATGCTAAGAATAGAATGTGCTTCTTTGTTGATAGATGACAACTCTTTGGAATAATCCTTGAACATCATCATGTTAATGTTCAATTAAGTTCGTAGGGTGCTTAAGAGTCTTTTTTAGGAGGAGAAAACTTTCTACAAATGAATAATAACTTTACAGAGAAGAAGCAGTAAGAGCCCCATATGCAAAAATAATTCTGGTTAACGTGTTTGTGAAAAGCCGTGGTTTCTGATTCCGTTCTAAAATAGTAGAAAGGCTTATTGATTTTAGTCATTCATTCCATCACCAATAGTTAATCAAACTTTAAGGGTGTTTCTTGTACCAGGTCCGGTTTCCGGTGCTGGAGATACAAAGACTAGAACAACAAAGTTCATGCCCCTGAGGGGCTTACCGTAACTCCAGTATATTTTGATTAAAATAAAGCTTCCGTGATTCAGAATGTCTACAGAGCAGAATATTCTGGTTCTCCTTCCTTTCCTGTTGACTTTTTCCTTCCTGTACCCCTCATAGCAGGCACTCAGTAAGGATCCTTTCTTTTCATGGTGTGTTTATGCAGAATGGGAGGCCATGGCCTTTATTCTACTTATTTCCTTCATCTTCTATTAAATTTCCTTCAGTACAACAAAACAGAGCTCTTGATCCTAATGAAAATTCAATTGTATATATATTTTCATTTGGATCAAGAGCTCTGTTCCTTTGGAGTCTGAGATATCTTAAACAGTCACATGTTTATTTACTTATTTATTTTGAGACCAAGTCTTGCTCTGTTGCCCAGTTTGGAGTGCAGTGGTGCAATCTCAGCTCACTGCAACCTCTGCCTCCCAGGTTCAAGTGATTCTCCTGCCTCAGCCTCCCAAGTAGCTGGGACTACAGTCACCCGCCACCATGCCCAGCTAATTTTTGTGTTTTTAGTAAAGACGGGGTTTCGCCATGTTGGCCAGGCTGGTCTTGAACTCCTGACCTCAAGTGATCCGCCCACCTCAGCCTCCCAAAGTGCTGGGATTATGGCCTGAGCCACCGTGCCCAGCATTGGTTTTTTTGTTTGTTTTCTGTGGGTTTTTGTTGTTGTTGTTTGAGATGGAGTTTTGCTCTTGTCGCCCAGGCTGGAATGCAGTGGCACAATCTTAGCTCACTGCAACCTCTGCCTCCCAGGTTCAAGCGATTCTCCTGCCTCAGCCTCCCGCCGTGTTTTTATTTTACCCTATCTAGTCAGTACAAATTGTACAAAAAGCCGAGTGGTAAACACATGTATTTATTGTCATTGCAGTGGTGATTTCTTGTTCCAAGTGCACGTGTCTATAAATGTTCAGCAGAGAACAAAAACTAACTCTTTTGTGGTAGACAAGTCCATTATTTATTGAGATACAAGTAATAATGCTATTTAATGTTTAAATTTCAGGTTTAAAGTAACCCTGGTCTTTGTACTTTTGGGATCTGAACATAAATTCAAAGACAGGCCTAACATCAGAGGAACAAATTTAATATTATTTTATAAGGGAACAAAAAATTAAGTACTCTGAAATTAATGATTCAACTAGTTAATAAGTTCTTTCAGAGAATCCTTTTTTTTTGGTAACATCGTTAACTTTTTTTATGGATGGGATGTCTTTATTATAAAGCTCTGGACAATTTTTAACTGCTTGAGTTTATTCACAAGCAATCCTGTCCTAACCTCTGGAATCCTAGTATTTTCAGAAAATGAAGAACGTACTCACATTTCTGGGACTCTGCCTCTTTTTTTTTTTTTTTTTTTTTTTTGGTGCATAAATAGAATGTCTAGCAAGATCTTTGCAACAGAATTTTTTAAAAGTAGGTGTCCTTATAAAGGAAGCATGCATTTTCTTAAAAAAAAACAAAACAAAACACTAAGTCAGATGAAATCAATGGCACACTGGGTATTACTTCTGAATGCCCGAAACAAAAAGTGTTATTCTTACAATGAGATATATTGTATTTACATCTCTCTTAAAGCCTGGTATTTCAGATTGGAAACAGATCATCTCTGCACATGAAACTCGCTAGAATAGCCAAAGCAATTTCGTTTCCAAACCAATACCTTAAAATACTTGTTTCATGGGAGTTAAGACCAAAAGGAGAAATTTAATCTCATTTATAGTGGGGAGAAGAGAGTCTTTTCCGGAGGGGGATGGATTTTCTATATACCTAGAACAATCATTTTAAGTTCTAAATTCTTATTCATAATATCAAAGGCAGGATCTCAAATCTCCATTATTCTTAAGCTGTATAGCTTCCCTTAAGCTGTATAGTTCTATAGCTGTGTAGTTCACCTTAAGCTGTATAGTTCAGGCACTAAAATGGGATAACTCTTACTCTTGGGATATCATTCCCTTGTATTTTCATTCTGATTAAAGACACCTGTTTTTCTTTGACATAGAATCACACTGCTTACAAAATAGGGCAGTTGGCTAACTCATGTCCGATAGGACACTTGGTTTTAGATTTGGGGCCATTGCTGACTGCATTCTGACAGTGGGAGTCGTGCAGATTCTCTTTTCCCTGTTTCTTTGGTTCCTTCGTTGCTTGATTTTCCCCCAAATGGACCCGTGTTTTAGAGCAGCAAGCCTGACTTCTTTCATTCTGTGCATAGAAGCACGGCTCGGTCGTTCCAGCTTTTGGAACGTGAATCTGATGCTCATTGTGTTGCTCTGGCAGAGAGAGAGTCGCGGCCACCTGTCGGGGTGGCGTGGTTCCCACACACAACATGACGTGCCAGTTTCGAGCGGCAGAGATGCCAGGCATAGAGTGGTGGAGAGGGGTAACTTGTATAATGTGATGCTTTTTCTGAAAGGAGATCTTCCCACTGGAAAGGAGTGCCAAATCCGAGGCACATGCTTCATTAAATGGATCACATCTGCTGGCACTTGTGGGTGTTAGCACTGACAAGTGTCTTTCTGTCATTGCATTTTTTTCCCTGTGCTCCCTTCACTCCATTAGCCTTTGCCTCCATTTACCCAAGTGAGTGAATTCTCTTAGATGCTAGAGACAATATACTGAAACGAGAAGGACATTGCCTAGGCACGTCTCTAGTCAATTCTGGATCATAAACTATTGATGTTTGCTAATGCTGCATAATTATCCTAGAGCAAGTTGTCTTCTTAAAGGATGAGAGAGGCAGCATGGTGTCCAAATGGTTTTTGGTTTTTCCCATCCTCTCCTGGGTCATTGGTACTTAAAATTTAACAGTCTTGATGGAGAGGAGACAGAGAATGCTGGGGAAGAGTGATGTCCTCAGATGCTTACCTAGAGCCATGTACAAGTTGGAATTTTAGATCTGGGGAAGATGTTTCTGAATAAAAATATTTATAAGTGCAGCTGTGCTGAAGGTGACATCTGCCACTCAGAATTTATTTGTACTGTTTTTAACAGTTACTTCTAAATTTAAAATGAAAATTACTGATTTTCTCCATGGTTTTTAAATATTTCTTATGTAATTTTCATTTATTTATTTATTTTAAAGAAGAATATCTTAATGATGGTGATTCTTCCAGTGTGAAGGGGTTCAAAGATTAAAAGTGAAAAGACCTGAATTCTGGCAGTATTTGTCCACACTGAGCAAATGATTAACTTTTGGGTATTAAATTACATATCGTAATTGCAAGAAAAATGTAATATAGTAAGACTCTGATAGACATAGAAATAAATGAAACTATTTATTGATTCAACAGATACTTTTTGAGTGCCCACTATATGCAAGGTGAACTACTGTTACCTGTCTCAGTTGTCTTATTAAAATGCTCAAACTTGGAAATAAAATAATGGTTTGCATTTGTTACTGTGTAAGAACATAGTCACAAAAGCACAGAGTCTAAATTCCACTAGATTATATGTTGATAATTATTAGCATTAGTCACCTTCACAAACTAAGGCTTAAAATAAATCTTAATTTGGGGAATTATGTGGGCCAGACTTTGGTGGAGCAGGTCATATTTCCAGAAGTCCACTAGTCTGGGCCATCTAAACACTCAGAGCTAGTTTTTCACTTGAATTTTTGTAAGGCCTTTTTTGTTCACCTCCAAAAGTGGCAACATTTTGTCATCGCTGTATGGGCTGGCCTTGGTTTATCATTCATGCACATATGTACTGCATATATATAAAGAGGGCCCCTTTCATTTTTATGAAATGGTTTTAAAATATTAAGCTTTCCAATTTAGATTCTGGGGAACTCAAAATTGTGTGCATGCTTCGTCTTATGACTATGGATAAAATACTGAGTGGCAGCTGGGCACAGTGGCTCACACCTGTAATCCCAGCACTTGGAGAGGTCAAAGTGGGAGGATCACTTGAGCACAGGAGTTTGAGACCAGCTTGGGCAACATAGTAAGACCCCCTTTCTCTACAAAAATAAAAATTTTTTAAAAATTAGCCAGGCCTGATGGCATGTGCTTGTGGTCCCAGCTACTTGGGAGGCTGAGGCCAGAGGATTGCTTGAGCCTGGGAGGTCAAGGCTCCAGTAAGTTGTGATCACGCTACTGTACTCCAGCCTGGGCAAAAGAATGAGACCTTGTCTCGAAACAAAACAAAAAAAAAACACCAAAAATTGTCAAGTGACGAATCTGGTAGGGATTGGAGAAAGAGTTGGATTTAAATAGGCAAACTCATTTCATATTTTCTGAGTTTTCAAGGACAGAACTGCATACAAACATAGCAATGTCCACACTATGTCACCTGTGAGCTGGGTCTTTGATCACATGGTCTAGACACTGCCATGCAATAGAAATACAACAGGAGCCATACATGGAATTGAAAACTTTGAGGTAGCCGTGTTTTAAAAAGAAACAGGTGAGATGGATTTTAATAATATATTTTATTTGCCTTGATATATCAAAATTATAATTTCAACATGTAATCAATATTAAAAAATGAAAATGTTCACATCTTTTTTTCATACTGAGCTTCCAAAACCAGGTGTGTATTCCACACTAACAATACATCCCACCTGGGTCTAGATACATTTCAAGCACTCGTTAGCTGTGATTATTACTTTCTTGGACCGTGGCGGGTCTAGAATGTGGTGCTCACTAGGTTTATCTCTGACCATTGAGCTTTTGCCTTTGATCTGAAATTGCCACAGTTTTGAGAAGTGATACTTAATATTTAATAATTGCTGAGACTGAAGACACTTCTTCAGTAAAGAAACATTACCTTCATCTTTCATATCTTTTCATGCTGGGTGCGTTTGAAGCAAAATCGGAAGTCTAAGGAAAAACAATAGGACTCTTCTGTCAGAATTGCAATAGAGGACGGGAGAGGTGGGGTTTAGAGTTTGAGAATGTGGTGAAATTATGAGGTGAGATTAGGGAGAAGGTTATCAGTAAACCTGAAGGCTGTGTTTCCTAGTTGTTATTTTTCTGTTTTCAACTAAGTCTCTGGTTTAGCCTTATAAGGAGAAAGCCATTTTAAATTCTAGATAAGAGGAATATCTAGAATTCTTCTCTAGAGGAATTCTAGAGGAGCCCATCACTTTCCTGTCTGTGTCATAATTTAGCTTTGTGTAAATAGGGTGCTTTCAAGAGCCGTCTTTTGGGCATTTTTAATGAAGGAACTGGGTGTGTTTTTCTTTTCAAAGGCCTCCCAGTCCATGGAGGAAAATTAATCTATGTTACAGTCAAGTAAAAATACAAGGTAATTCCTTTTTTCTAGGCAGAAATGTAAAATCAAGGAACTTGCTTTTGAAATCAAGAACAGAGACTATTACATTGGGGAATGTATTATGTTTAGTTGAGAAGTACCAACACATTCTGAGAGTGAGAGAAGCCTACAAAAACCCAATTCAGGTAACGGGTTGGTGGGATGGGGTGGGGTGGAGGGTGTCCATTTGGTTTCTAGTGAGCCATGGAGCCGAGCGCCTAGTCAACTTGAAAACAATGGATGGAGCCCAGCCATGGCACCATCTCCTCATGCTGGGTCTAGAGTGGCCAGCGGGGGCCCGGGGTCTCTTGCCCTGTTTATCTCTGGATGAGATCCCATGGTAATTAATCAGGTCATTTATAATTAAAAGTTTTGTTTGCAAATAAACTGCTAATAGGAGAAAATCCTAAAGGTAGTTTGACCCAGACTCAGGAAAACGTGTCATGGGAAGAGGGGCTGTACCCTGAGACTGAGTGGACAAAGCCCCCCATCTCTCATGACGTGGCGGAAGGCCTGGACTTCCCAAGCTCTGGCATGAACTTGTAAGCTGGACGCTGTGCTGTCCCCCTAAAGCTTGTGGCCCTTTCCCCAAATCATAGCCTAAAATAATTCATCAATCTGTTAGCTTTTGGGTTATTTTGGCGGTTTTTTTTTTTAAAGCTTTAGTGCCTGCCAATACTTATCTGCCAATGAGTGCTAGCAAATGCCCACATGAAACAATAAATCCGTAAGTGCTCAAGTTGGAATTGCGTGTAATATGAAAGGGTTTTGTTGTTGTCGTGGCTCCTTATTGTGATCTTTTGGCATTAGATACATAGAAAGTAATTACTTTCTGCAAATAAAATGATCCTTACTTTGCTTGGTGGATCTAAGAATACTCATGTATAATGGTTTTCAGTGGCGGGAGCCTGGCTTCTGGGCTCCACGCCTCCCGAACAACTTGGAGCAGCGCTGCCCAAGGGCACAGCTAAGGCCTGAAGTTTTAGGGAGTCTGGCTTGGGCTCAGCATTTAGAATAATCTAGCAACCCAGAGTTTAAAAATGAAACGGGTTGTGGTTTGAAAATTAATCCCCATCACTGAAGTTCCTCAAGTCAAGACCAGGTGGCCCCCTGCTGGAAGCATCTTGGAAGGGATTCCAGCATTTCCATCCTTGCAGGAGAGATGATGCACAGCCTCTAAGAAGCAGTGTTGACCCCTCCGTTTCCATGAGTTGTCGGGAGCTCAAAGCTTATTGAACCCCTTTTGATAGAGAGTAGATAGTCACTTCACTTACTGAACATGTTCTGCCCTTCCAGAGTCAGTCGGGCCTGCTGATTCAGTCAGAATAATTTTTAGTTGCTCCTACGAGCCAGGCGTGGTGCCAGCCGTCCAGCCATGAGCAGGCTTACTCTCAAGGGGGTGCACCCTGCCTTTAGGGAGCATCAGAGCCACCTGGAAAGCTTGTTAAAGGCTGATTACTGGTTCCCATCCTCAATTTCTGATCCATCTGGGGCCTGAGTCTAACAAGATCCAGGTGCAGGTTCGTGAACCATACACCTGTGAGTAGCACTGGTTTAGGGCAATGGTTCTCAACTGGGAGGGATTTCCTGCCCTCCCCACGCCCCTACTCACATCTGACAATATCTGTGACGTTTTCGTTTGTCACCACTGAGGGGAGCTGTGGGGGGTGGTGCCACTGGCCTCTGATGGGTAGAAGCTGGGGGTACTGCTAAACATCCTGTGATGCACAGGGCAACCCCCCTCCAAAAAAAGTAAGCAGCCCACATGTGATTAATGCCAAGGTGGAGAGAACCTTGACTCGGGAATGACAGAAAATCAAGTGCTGGCGATAAACTCCGTGAGGAATGTTTTGATAGACTGTGATCAGGGCAGTTTAGAGCACCACAGCTGGGCCTAACCTAATCTAGGGGGGCAGTCAGGGACATGGAGAGGTGAACAGGCTCACCTGCTCATAGGGGCAGTCGGGACATGGAGAGGTGAACGGGGCTCACCTGCTCACGGGGCAGTCAGGTGTGCATACAGCAGGGGTGTTTGCTCTTTTAACTGAGGAAGGAAACAAGTGAATTGCAGAGAGACCTGCCTGAGAGGGCGGGGTTTGGCATTTCACAGCATAAGTGACATTTAACAGCTTTATTGATTGGGTAGGATTCCTCCAGGACTGTTCTGCCCCAAGGGAACTCAGTAAGCACACCCAGGTGAGAACCTGCAAGTGGGCAGTGGTGGTGGGCCTGGAGTGAGTGTGTGCTGGGAGGGGCCGGAGAGGGCCCGTGGTGGCCACTTCAGCAAGGCCTTTAAAGCCACAGTCAGAAGAGGAACCATTATCCTGAAGGCAAAAGAGATAATTGGAAGGCATAAAACAAGAATGTTCAGGCCGGGCTCAGTGACTCATGCCTGTAATCCCAGCACTTTGGAGGCCTAGGCAGGTGGATCACAAGGTCAGGAGTTCGGGACCAGACTGGCCAACATGGTGAAACCCCGTCTCTACTAAAAATACAAAAATTAGCCAGGCATGGTAGCGTGCACCTGTAGTCTCAGCTACTCGGGAGGCTAAGGCAGGAGAGTTTCTTGAACCCGGGAGGCAGAGGTTGCAGTGAGGTGAGATTGTGCCATTGCATTCCAGCCTGGGTGACAGGACAATACTCCATCTCAAAAAAAAAAGAAAAAAGAATGTTCATTGTGTTTTATGAGACAATGGGATCTCAGTTAAGAGGCTTTCCTGTCGATCAGTTGGCCTTGTGAAAAGCTTTTAATTAAGTGCCTCAACTATAATGGCCAAGTCAACTTTTTGTATAATAGCTATTCCATTTGTTTGTATTTTAAATCTAGAAATTTGATACACAGATTCTTCCCCCAGAAAGCTGAAAGGGCCAGAGTCTCTGCTGTCGCTGAAGCCTGTGTGGGAGTGAGGAGGCTGTCCCAGCAGCCCAGCCATGTAGCTGGTCCTGCAGGCCGCAGGTGTTGGGCACATCAGGAGTTAGTCCTGCTCATGCTTTATTGAGAGCCAGGGGCCCAGCTGGGGACAGGCCTTCTCATCCTGACAGGGTCTCAACCCCAATGTAGAGCATTTGAGGTTAAGAGCACCTCCCAGCCGGGTGCAATGGCTCACGCCTGTAATCCCAGTGCTTTGGGAGGCCGAGGTGGGTGGATCATGAGGTCAGGAGATCGAGACCATCCTGGCTAACACGGTGAAACCCCGTCTCTACTAAAAATACAAAAAATTAGCCATGCGTGGTGGCGGGCACCTGTAGTCCCAGCTACTCAGGAGGCTGAGGCAGGAGAATGGTATGAACCCGGGAGGCGGAGCTTGCAGTGAGCCAACATCACGCCACTGCACTCCAGCTTGGGCAACAGAACGAGACTCCGCCTTAAAAAAAAAAAAAGAAGAAGAAAAAAAGGAGCACCTCTCACCCCCAAGCCAGAACGCACTGGCTGTTTTGGGGACAGGAAGGCCTTCCATCCTGGGGTGTTGCTGATTCTATCTCAAGTATTCACAAGTATTTTTCTGTCCCTCCATGCAGGGTCTGCAGGACACACACAAACACTTGTTAATTTCCCCAGCAGGCAGTTTAATGAGCTCGCGGTGTATTTTTTACACGATCCAGTTGTCTGGCAGATTGTGGCTGATCAGCCACCCCCTTGACTACTGCATCAGAACCCCATTGGAAATTGCATCTCCCTCTAAGCTGATCAGGTTTGACTGACCCAAGCGCCACAAACATTAATTAAATGATTTCTGTAGTCCCAGCATTATACCAAGTGATTTTTAACATGTTTAGTTTTTAACATAGTTTTTTAATACATGCACATGGTTAAGATAATGTAAAGAGTACTGAAGATTATGTAATGAAAAGTAAGACTAAAAGTAAACTTTCTTCCTCCTCTACCCCAATTCTTCATTTTAGAACTTCTTAGAAACTAGTCAATTTCTTATGTGTTGTCATAGAGATATATTTTGCATTTGCAAGCATTCTTTATGAGTGTTTAACAAAAATGACCAGGTGTTCCTGTGTAATTTTTTCCTTTCAAATATATCCTGAGGTTGGTAACGTTGCCCCCACGTTATAGGTGAGTTCCTTGAGACTGTGAAAGTCACTTGCCCAGTGTCACACAGTGAGTGGCACAGCTGGCATTTAGATGCTTATGTAGAGCCATAGGCATTCAGACTGGGAGTTCTAGTTGTAAGTAGAATTGAACCGACTAATGCCAGGCGAGCTAACAATTGGATTCTCCAAGAAAGTTCGCTTTTGTCCCACTTGATACCGATGTCTTTTTTATATGTTGGCTTATTTATTTAGATGAAGAATGAGGGCTTCGCAACAGAGAGGAATATCCATGCAGCTTCCCTCTCCTCCCTAGCAGTTTAGTTCTGGCCCCCAAATTGCACACACCACTGACCAGACAGTGTACAGCCAGACCCTGCTCCCAGAAGGCCACTTAGGGACCAGCGGTGGTTACTCAAGCTGCCGCCCAGCCCAGCTTCTTACAGTGTTCACACGTCTGGGGATGTTTTGGCTTCTTGTTGGTGCTCGAGCCCCCGTGCAGATTGGCAGCCCAGCCTGGTCTGTGTCTTTACCTGCCCCAGGTGCTAGATAGGCGCCAGCTCTGTCAGTGGCCGTGCACCCTTTGGTAGAGGTTGGAGCTGTTCCACACAGGGAGCAGAGCAGATCCATTCTAAGCCACCTGGTGTCCAGAGGGCCCGAACTCCCGTTCCAGGAGGAATGGAGATTCCCAGAGGCTTTCCCAGCAGCTCCATCATGACAGCAGCAGTGACCACTGGGGGCATCTTGAAACCAGATGGACTGTTTGCAGTCTCAGTGGGAGTTCTCAAAAAGACTCATCAGAATGGTCTCGCAGGTGATTGGTAGGTTGGGAACGAGGTACCTGCTGCATGGGGACTCTGGCATGAGGTGTCTTTGTGGCCAGGGCTTCATGGTGGTGCCTCCCAAAGGCCCTGGGCACCTCCTTGGGAGAGCTTTGAGAGGGGACATATGTACCATTTAGAAGGTATTGTCTAATGCACTCTTGCCCACAGAGAAGTGCTGTCTGAAGCCCAAACCCTGTTTTTAAGTTACAGTTGTTTAAGGTATTTGCTTAGAATTTTAGTTCCTGATGCTAAAAAACTGAGCTGCATTCCATGACTTTTGCACTGATCATTTCTCTTAATTGGCAGGTAACAAGGAGGGAGCGTATTCTTCCACCTTCTGGGTGCTGCTGAGTATCTTCCTAGGAGCAGTGGCCATGCTGTGCAAAGAGCAAGGGATCACCGTGCTGGTGAGAGCCGCGACATGGCCGCCGGGGCCTGCTTTTTCTGTGTATCCTTTTCCCTCCTATAAAGACATCTGGGGCTGGCCCTGCCTTTGTGGCATTCTCCACGCCTTCATCCCATTGCTGGCCTGAGGTGATGACCTTTCTGGGCAAATGACTTTCGCTGTCACAATTCTGGCATTTCAGATGGAGAACTGACTGTCTTCCTTGACAGTCATGTGCAACTGGCGAGAAATGGTGAATGAGGAGTTCTCAGGGAGCCACGATGAGTCCTTTTGAGAGGCCCTATCGAAAGAGATAAAAGAATGGTTTGAGTTTTCTGGGATGCTCGTACATATTTCAGCAGTCCTAGATCACCTAGGACTGACTTCATCAATCGTTTTGATCTCAGATCTAGAAAGGGTGGCGGATAGTTTAGTAATGAAGAAACAGGGCCGGGCGCCATGGCTCACGCTTGTAATCCCAGAACTTTGGGAGGCCGAGGCGGGCGGATCACCTGAGGTCAGGAGTTCAAGACCAGCCTGACCAACATGGAGAAACCCCATCTCTACTAAAAATACAAAATTAGCCAGGTGCAGTGGCACATGCATATAATCCCAGCTACTCAGGAGGCTGAGGCAGGCGAATCGCTTGAACCTGGGAGGCGGAGGTTGCGGTGAGCCAAGATCATGCCATTGCACTCCAGCTTGGACAACAACAGCGAAACTATGTGTCCAAAAAAAAAAAAAAAGTAAGAGATGAAGGAACAAGAGTTTTGCAGCCACTCAAAGCCTCACGTGCACACACATTCTGTCTCTCTTCTCATCATTCCCCCACCGCCAGCAGTTACCTATGGTTATAGTTAACCATTACCCAAGTGCAACTTCAAGCAACGCTGGAACCAAAATGTTCCATGGTCACAAATGTTTGACCTGAAATTAAAAGATTACTAACTAGTATTTAAAGGAGAATCTGTAATGCTGCTAATGTTTCTAGTGGGACTTTGTTCTCAGAAGACTCTTTTTATGCCAGATGTGCTGAGTAATCACGTGTTTTAACTTCGAGCCTTGAAGTCTCTCTCTGTGTAATATGGTGCATACACTGTATTCTCTTGGGGTATGTTGTTTTCCTGGAGAGAACCTGTACCTCGGCTTCCACCGGCAGCGTCGAGCGGGTCGGGGAGAGAGCTCTCTGAAGCGGAAAGACATCTACCTTTTCAGTCCGATCTGAGTAGAAGCTAGGATTAAAGACCCAGGAAAGGAGAGGTGTTGAAATCCTTTTTTCTTTTTCTCCATTCTAACCAGTTTGCTGCTTTACATTATTAGAAGAAAATATAGAAGTTAAGGTTGTGAACAGAGGTAGAAAAATGGAAAGATGTGGAATTTTTTCTCCTTTTTTTTTTTTTCGAGACAAAGTCTTGCTCTGTCACCCTGGCTGGAGGGCAGTGGCACGATTATAGCTCACTGCAGCCTCAACGATCCTCCCACCTCAGCCTCCCAAGTAGCTGGTACTGTAGGTGCATGCCACCACCTCGGCTAATTTTCTAAAATTTTTTTGTGGAGATGGGGTCTCCCTGTGTTGGCCAGACTGGTCTCAAACTCCTAGCCTTGGGATTACAGGCATGAGCCATCGTGCCTGGCCGAGTCGTGGGATTAGAATGATCATATAGAAATAGCTTGGAAAGGAAAGAACAATTAAAGCTGTTTGGGGCTTGATACAAGTCAAGGCAAAAATCAGTAGTTGTATTAGGTTGTATCTATTAAGATTAAGCTAGCAAGGAGATGGTATAGGGAGAATTACCGTGGAAAGATACTTGAATTTCTGAGTTAATTTTCTTTAAATTTGCTCTAAAACAGTGTTTCTCAACCTTGGCACTATTAATGTTTTACAGCAGACAATTCTTTCTCGTAGGGGCTATTCTGGGCTTTGTGGGATGTTTAGCGGCGTCCCTGGCCTCTACGTACTGAGTGCCAGTGGAACCTCTCAGTTGTGACAACCTAAAATGTCTCCAGACAGTGCCAGACACCCCCTGGGGGGCACAACCCTCCCTGAGAACCACTGGTTTTAGAACCTTTCCCTAATATGAAGTGTGGTTTGAGGACCAGAAGCATCAGCAATATCTGGGAGCATGGTTGGGAATTCAGGATCCCAGGCCCCACCCCCTCCCCAGGCCTGCTGAGTAAGAATTTCCCTCCACAAGATCCTCAGGAGGCTCCTCTGTGCAGTATTTTATTTTATTTTATTTTATTTTTTATTTTTATTTTTATTTTTATTCGAGACAGGGTTCTCTCTTGTCGCTCTCGCTGGAGTGCAGTGGTGCAGTCTCAGCTCACTGCAACCTCCGCCTCCCGGGTTCAAGCGATTCTCCTGCCTCAGCCTCCTGAGTAGCTGGGATTACAGGCATGTGCCACCACGCCCGACTAATTTTTGTATTTTTAGTGGAGATGGGGTTTTACCATGTTGGCCAGGCTGGTCTCAAACTCCTGACCTCAGGTGATCCACCCACCTCAGCCTCCCGAAGTGCTGGGATTATAGGCATGAGCCACTGCACCTGGCCTCCTCTGTGCCGTTTTTCAGGAGCAGGAGAGAATTCAGTTGAATTTACATGAATAAAGATACAGTGGAAGGTAGCTATTCTCAAAATTGGATTAAAATGGGGCCATTTTGATGAAGCATTTAAGAGGGAAGGGGGCAGTCTTGTGTTTGGCTCAGGCCTGTTCACCACATGACCCTGCCTTCCCTTGGTAACTGTCCTGCAGCTCACAGGAAGACTGTGAGAAGACAGTGGCTGCTACACAGGGAGCATCTGCCTTCTAGAAAGTGGTTTTCAACCAGGCGGAAACCGTCTTCTGTGGCCCACTAAGATCATGTCTCACATGGGTGAATAAAATCAGGATTCTTTGAACTGATTAACCCAGCACTGGCCCATGTATCGGATAATTAGTGGCTCCCAGCATTTCCGGGAGAGGGTTAAGTAGGGATGTCATCCTTGCTCTGAAAACCACAAATTACCACTGACTTCTGATGATGTGTGATCTCCTTTGCTGCAAAGAAGAGCATATTAAAGAGACCCAAGTCATTTAGGGGCAGCTCTAACTATATCCACTGAGCATGTGCAGACCACGTTATCCAGATTGAGCAGGGAGTTCTGTCGATGACGTTGCCTGCAGCAGTGACATTTGTAGAAAGTCCATTGCAGGAGAGAGAATAGAATCCAAGGCCCATCTCTGCTTTCGCCTGTAACTACAGGTTTAATTTTACCTGCTAGAAAGTAACTATCGTGGTGCAATTGGAAACTGTTAACATAGGTGGACAGCTAATTGAAGTTGTTGTTCCCTTCATGGGTCATGGGCAGAGCTGTAAATTAATAGAGGTAGCCATCCTCCACACCACGGCCCCACCTGGCAAAGGCCTGCTCTCATCAATGTGTGGTTTCCAAAGTCACCTTGGGCATCTCCATTCCAGCCAGCTGGAAGGGGAAACCATGTGGGAATGTGTGCCCAAGTTTTACAACCAAACCTCCAAAATGGTACACGTCACTTCTCCCACATTCCATAAGGCTAGAACTCAGCCCTGCGACCTAGCTTAACTGCAGGGGAGGCTGGGAGATGTCATCTAGCTGTAACCCAGGGAGAAAACTACCAGACAACTAGATTTCTGCACAAGAGATCTCCAGAGCTCCATCAGAGATTATCATGTATGTTCATCCCATTTATAAAGATGCCGAAGTCCACTGGCACTTAAGGTTCACTTACGTGGCTGGGTTTTTGAGGTTGATGGCTGCCTTTATCTTCCAGTATGATTACTGCCCAGGAGAAGAGTCTGTTGCATGAACTAAAGGACTGTTTTATAGTGACCAAAAGAAGCAGGGGGGAGGGATCTCTTGAGGGCTTTTTCTAGGAATCCCAAATTTCTAGTTATCCTGAATCTTGTAGAACTCCTACACATAGACTGTGAAATCATTACTATCAGGGGCTTAGTAAATAATAAATATGATCTATTACCTTGAGCTAATTTCATAGAAATGGAGGAGGGCTGTTTTGTGTTTTTTTAGAGAGCTGCAGAGGTCTTCCGTGATTCTCTATGTGTTCCTTGTCTAGATGGAGTAATGAAATTGTGAAGTCTAATTGCTGTCTAACAGAGCCACACTCTCCCGTGGCTGATTGTCTTGCTTTGCTTTCTTAGGGTTTGAATGCAGTATTTGACATCTTGGTGATAGGCAAATTCAATGTTCTGGAAATTGTCCAGAAGGTACTGCATAAGGACAAGTCATTAGAGGTGAGTCTGCACTTTTATCTCCAGCCCAGACATGGAAAATGTCAAGTACCAGCTGATTTAAAATGCCATTTTCAAATATTCCTTGTGATTCTGAATTCTACAATAACCAACCTTTTAAAGCGCGGTGTTGAAGTAGTTCAGGCAGAATTGCTGCACGTCTGTACCTGGCTCAGCCACACTTTTATTTGAAAATCAGCCACCTCTGGGGCTTTGCGGTGTCCTTGCAGAGTCCCGGCATGCTCAGGAACGGGGGCCTCCTCTTCAGAATGACCCTGCTCACCTCCGGAGGGGCTGGGATGCTGTATGTGCGCTGGAGGATCATGGGCACGGGCCCGCCGGCCTTCACCGAGGTGGACAACCCGGCGTCTTTTGCTGACAGCATGCTGGTGAGGGTGAGTTCGGAGCCTGCCACTCCCTGGACTGTTTTCTTCCCCCACCAGATTCCCAGATCCCTCACCCCTCCTCCTCGTCTCACTCCCCTCCACGCCAACAGACTCCCCAATACACGGGCCACCTCCATGTTTGTTTGCGATCACTGAAGATGTTCTGGGATGAAAGCAGGTCTTCCTGAGGGGCTTGAAAGGGCGTGCGGAAGCTCTTTGCATTTCTGTTCTAACGAGGAGTAAAGAGGGTGGTTCCTTCTCACATAAGGGTCCTTGCCAGTCCCGTGAAAGGGCTCCCTAACCCTGCGGCTGGGTTAAGACTAAATATATAACCTTGTTGGTATCTTTAGAAGACTGGTGGTATAAGACTATTCTTTTAGATTTGCCTTTTTTCTAAAGGCAGGAGTATCAAGCCACAAATTCTTAGCTGTGCATTTCATAGAGACCAAAATCAAGAGAACAGCCATCGAACCCTGTTATGTTACTGGGTGCATAGGTGACCCTGGGGCCTCAGATTTCAGAGGTCATGGGCTTCAGGCAGCAAAGAGATCATAGCTTGGCCAGAAATATAATGAATGTATTGCATAGTCTGGTGGCTTTGCCATATTTTTATATACCAAAATCTGAATGCATTTAACACATTATAGACTGCAGCCTGTATTACAACTTGTAATACAAGTTGGCAACATTTTAGTTGATACAACTGCTTTCATTGAACAGAAGCATATGAGTGCCTCAAAAGTGAAGTTAGTGCATATATATATGTTTTTTAAGTTCAGTATCAAATAAATGTTTGTTTTCTTTTTGACCGACAGGCCGTAAACTACAATTACTACTATTCATTGAATGCCTGGCTGCTGCTGTGTCCCTGGTGGCTGTGTTTTGATTGGTCAATGGGCTGCATCCCCCTCATTAAGTCCGTCAGTGACTGGAGGGTAATTGCACTTGCAGCACTCTGGTTCTGCCTAATTGGCCTAATATGCCAAGCCCTGTGCTCTGAAGACGGCCACAAGAGAAGGTAAGAGGCAGCACTGAATCTTAAGTTCCACGCTGGTTGAGTCAGAAGCGTTTTGTGAAATCCTGCGCTGATCATTTTAACGATTTTGTGGAAGTCACATCTAAGGACATTTGTTTCAAATGCATATTTATGGCTAGGATGAGTTCCACCATTCGGAATCCATGGCTGGCTTCCGCGGGTGGGGAGCGAGGCTGGAAGAGGGGCTACGGATGACTGCTTCATCCCTCCCTCCCCCTTTCCCCAGGAAGTAGCATTTTGCGATCCTTTTCGCCATAGGTGGTAAAGAGTAATTTACGGTCAGAACAGAGAGTGTAATTGATGTGTGTTGTGCCCATTATTGCACAATTCTTCCTTAAAACACCCCAGTGAACGCTGCCGTGATTCCTTCTGTTGTTGCTGGGGACAAAACAAGCCACTGCCCCAAAGAGACTGTTCTTTCTTGATGGAAAAAAAAAAAGTTATTGAGAAAATAATTGGGGAAAACAAATGTGTTTCATGAAAAAGAAAACTGTTTAAGGTGATTTCTTTTAAGCCTAAGTGTTTATGGAATTAGTAATTTCTCAAAATAAATTAAGTTTTACGTTTACCTGTGTCTTAAATCGGTTGGTAATTCTAAAGAGCCACAAACTTTCGTCCCCGTTCCGTTATCCACAGAAAATGGGATTTTTAAAGAAATACTGTAGCCACAGGGCCCAGGAAGGAGCCACCAAAATGGACCTAGAGTCTTAATTCATCCTCTTGCATCATAGGGGACATTGGGAATGATCAAGTGGTTCTAGAAGTGTTTCAGTGCTCAGCTTCGTATCTCCCTGACTGAAATTTATGGTGACGTAGCAACCAAACAATGGTATTTGTTTATTTCAGATTTCATAAACTTTAAACTGCTTCAGTGTTATTATTCTCATTACATTTTGGAGGAAAATTTTTTCCCCATGAAAACTGATTGGGACAGTTTTTGAATTAATTGAGACCTACAGTGTCCACTGAACTGTTCAGTACCTAAACGGGTTGAGGCATAGTAAGGAGTAGAGGAATTAGTAAGGCCTCAGAAATGTGGTCATTCTAACTTTCTCCACACGAATTGTCTAGCTTTTAAGTTTTACCCTTAGACTCTGTGAAGTGCCTGAGGAATATTTTTATGCCTTATCCACATGCTGCCACATGCTAAACTCTCTCTACCAATGATATCCTTTGGCTGAAACAATATCTTTTCTCTGTTGATGCCATGGAAAAGAAAAGGTCTTTAGCATTAATTTAATGTGGAGTAGGACGTTTTTCTTGAGAAGTCTGGAAATAACCATTTATTTAAATACTTTTCATCATCCAGGATCCTTACTCTGGGCCTGGGATTTCTTGTTATCCCATTTCTCCCCGCGAGTAACCTGTTCTTCCGAGTGGGCTTCGTGGTCGCGGAGCGAGTCCTCTACCTCCCCAGCGTTGGCTACTGTGTGCTGCTGACTTTTGGATTTGGAGCCCTGAGCAAACATACCAAGAAAAAGGTATCAGCCGCCGGGCGCGATGGCTCACGCCTGTAATCCCAGTACTTTGGGAGGCCAAGGCGGTGGATCACGAGATCAAGAGATCGAGACCATCCTGGCCAACATGGGGAAACCCTGTCTCTACTAGAAATACAAAAAATTAGCCAGGCGTGGTGGGGGGCGCCTGTAGTCGCAGCTACTCAGGAGGCTGAGGCAGGAGAATGGCGTAAACCCGGGAGGCGGAGCTTGCAGTGAGCCAAGATCGCCTCTGCACTCCGAGAGTGGTGCTGATTGATGGACAAAACGACCAGAAGCATCTCACCGGTGACATTTACCATGTCTCTCTGTTCTAAGAAACTGATTGCTGCTGTCGTGCTGGGGATCTTACTCATCAACATGCTGAGATGCGTGGTGCGCAGCGGCCAGTGGCGGAGTGAGGAACAGCTTTTCAGAAGCGCTCTGTCTGTGTGTCCCCTCAATGCCAAGGTACCTAGCTGCCACATTTCTTTTAAAGAGACCTTACTAGGATATCTGTTAAGTTCTTGGGCTGAATAAGAACATTTCCTGTCATACAGTATTTAATGTAAGACATGACCGAATACTTGGGTTTTCCTTTGTTGTGTGTGTTTTTTTAATGATTTTGATAAGATTCATTAAAATTCCACTCAGCCAAAATTGAAAAGAAATCATTTAAAAGCAGACAATATCAATGAAATAGATGACTCTAATGAGGTGTTACTCATCTTCCAGATGATCTACTCACCCTTTGAAGTAGCTTCAGGGGAGGTGACATTGCGTATTCAGACTGAGGGTGGCCACGGCACAGATTCTGACGTCTAGAGCACACTTTTCAAAAGCCACTCTCTAGTGATAGCATTAACTAGCCTCCTTCAAGCTATAATTTAAAGAGGTAGTAATACCTACAAATTGGCAATAATTTGGTTCAGGAAGTTTAAATTATGCTATGTGCTGCACAATAGTACACATTTTTGTCACCTTTGGGTCCCCTGCTTGTGATTTTTTGGGGGTCAGATTAGGTAAACATAAATGTACATACAGTCATGTGCTATGTAACAATGTTTCAGTCAGTAGACTGCATATAGCATATATATGACCGTGGTCCCATAAAATTATACCTTTTTTTTTTTTTTTGAAACTGGGTCTTACTCTGTCACTCAGGCTGGAGTCCAGTGGTGTGATCTCGGCTCACTGCAGCCTCCACCTCCCGGTTTCAAGGGATTCTCCTGCCTCACCCTCCTGAGTAGCTAGATTACAGGTGCCTGCTACCACACCCAGCTAATTTTTGTATTTTTAGTAGAGACAGGGTTTCACCATGTTGGCTGAGCTGGTCTTGAACTCCTGACCTCAAGTGATCCACCCACTTCAGCCTCCCAGATGCTGCGTGAGCCACTGCCCCTGACCAATATTTTTACTGCCTCTTTTCTATGTTTAGATACACAAATCCTTACCACTGTGTTACCACTGCCTCCAGCACTCAGTACAGTCACACGCTACGCAGGTTTCTGGCCTAGGAGCAGCAGGCTAGACCACACATAGCCTAGGTGTATAGTAGGCTGTACCATCTAGGGTTGTGTAAGTACACTCTATGATGTTCAAACAATGACAAAATCACCTGACAATGCATTTCTCAGAATGTATCCTTGCTGTCATTAAGTAATGCGTGACTGTGCTCTAAAATTGGCAATGTTTTTGGTTGAAGCAATCTGGTAGGAATTTTTTCACTTGTATTCTTGATGAATCCAAGCTCTTCACTTGACTAGCTGGTGCCCCTTTGGGCAAAACTACACTTTTTAAAACTTTCCATGCCCTTTCCTATCAGAATTGGATAATACCCATCTGCTGGGTTTGTTGTTAGGGCTGAATGAACTAAAATGCCCTCACATGGTGGCCAGCACATAGTAGGTGCTCAGAAAGTGTTAGCTTTTTTTTTTTTTCCCCTCTGAGACGGAGTCTCGTTCTGTCACCCAGGCTGGAGTGCAGTGGTGCGATCTCAGCTCACTGCAACCTCCACCCCGGGTTCAAGCGATTCTCCTGCCTCAGCCTGCCGAGTAGCTGAGACTACAGGCGTGCGCCACCATGCCTGGCTAATTTTTGTATTTTTAGTAGAGACGGGGTTTCACTATGTTAGCCAGGCTGGTCTCAAACTCCTGACCTCGTGATTCGCCCAGCCTCGGCCTCCCAAAGTGCTGGGATTATAGGCATGAGCCACCGCGCCCAGCCAAGTGTTAGCTTTTGTAGGCTCATTTCAGTTTGGGTTTGCATTATGTTGAGTAGAATACTATTTGCTCAAAATGGGGGCCAAGGGAGTTAGGTTAGAAGAATTTCCTGTTAGTATAGATTATTATCATTAAATAATGATTCATTCTGTCTTAGGTCCTCAGAATAACAGGTGCCTAGATTGCTTAAATGCAGTCCTTCTGGGTGGAGACGGGGCACTCTCTGGATCTGTTTCATGTGTATGTTCCATATTTAAGGGAAAGAATGATTTCAGACAAAATTATGTAAACAAATCTAATGAATAGTTGACATCTTCTTATGAACCTTAAGTAAAGAGTAATATATAAGAGATACTGGCTACTTATCTTTTTCTTAGATTAAAATCTCTCGTTCATATTTTACAGTTAAGAGACTTAGATAAAATAATGAATTACTTTCAGCTTTTATCTTTAGTTTGATTTGCTGATTTATCAATTTATTTTATGCTACCAAAAATAAATTGCCTGTGATTTAATTTCATAAACATTAATAGATCTGCTTTATTTTTCCTTTACTGTTTGAATCATAGTAATTGCCCCTTCTATTTGTGGAGTTCCTCATCACAAGGAGTTCAGATTTCTTTACAAAGGCTCTATAATTCATCTCTATTATCCTGTCACTCAGCTTTTTAGAGAGAGAAGGTATTATTTTCTCTGTTTTCCCAGAGGAGAGAAACTGAGGCATAGCAAGATTAAACTGACATTATCTAGGTTAGTAATGTAGGTGGCTCGAGAGATACTTGGTGTGCATGTGCCCAGGTGCCTCTAGTAAATAAGGGGGATGGAACACAGGTGATGTCTGAACCCAAAAATCTGCCCAGGAAGTGATTTCATATGTGACAGGCTAGAAAACACAGGGTGTGCACTTGTGGGCATGCACATAAGTATTAGGAGAAAGAGGGTAAGAGTGAGACAGAGAGAGGGAGAGAATGTGGTTTCCTCTTCTTAATTTAAGGAATACATATAAGACCTCATCTTCAAAATGGACCCAGTGGTAATAGTCCTTTCTCAAGAACATTTTTCAATGATACTATTCAATATAAGCAGGATCGAGATTTTCAGGGGTTTCTTTTTAAATTGAAGTGTCATAAAATTATCTTTACTTCTTTTTTTTTTTTTGAAAAAATCTAAGTTAATTTTAGGAAAGAAATCTCAGGAAGACACTGTTTTCCTTCAGTCCCATTATTATAGATGACATATATTCTATACTAGTTTCATTTGCTATCTATTAAATATAAAGTAAGAAACTGGCAACTGGCTCTAGTTTAGGGCCAGATGTATGAGTTAAGACTCATCTTTTTTGAGAGATTGCAATGTCAGTGTAGGTAGTGCGGGTGCCTGGGCTGCATGTAAATTACCCACAGTGCCTTGCATATGGTAGACACTCAATGTTAGTTATTGAATTGAGCCAAATGGAAATTGAATTCACTGAGACTACTATGGATGAGATACCAAGTATACTTATAATCATTTTTATAGTTTTTAAGGCTAAAAAGTATGTCATACTATCAACTCTGTGATACAATTCTGTAATAAATTCTGTTAACAATGAAACAGATCATATGCCACAATGAGGTATTTTCTTCAGGAGTAAGTGACCCAGGATGCTATAGGATTTTTATGCTTTCAAAACATTTTAAGTTTAACATTAGATGTTGCCAGAATATTTATAACAAATCAGCCCTGGTATTAAAGGTGCCTTTCATAACCAATGCTCTTACTTTCTTGCGTTTACATGTCACTGGGTTGTAATGGTTGTTTCATCTTCAACTTCTCCTGTGCTAGTTCATTGCCTCAGCGTGTGCATCACAAATGCTAGGGGAAAGTTGAAGAATCAATAAGCTTTTCCAATCATTTGTATTTCAGGGAAACAAAAGTCACTCTCTAAACACTATTTTAAGTGACCTGGTTGTGAGATTTTTGTTCTGTTTTGTTTTGTTTTGCAATCTAGGCAGCTATTTTTTATTCAAAGAATTCCCTCTACCTAACCCATAGGATAAAGCTGGCCTCTGGGTAAACCTGTTTACCAGTTCTTAAGGATGGCCTGCCTTCTAAGGCTGTATCAGATTTTTAACTAGTTCCTGTTCGAGAGTCCCACATCCTTCTCCCTTGATCTTCTGGTCTCTGGCATTCTGAGTGTCTAACAGAACACTGTCTATACTGCAGAGGGCGGTTGAACTCTTTGTCTGGGCTTTTTATTGAGAAAACAGAATTTGCCTGGAACAAAGGGAAACAGCAGGAGCTTGGGGCGGAAGAGGCCGGCGTCGTGTTGATGTCTGAGTGGAAGCTATATTTGTATTCTGAGGACCACAAAGACATCACTGGCAGATTGGATTATCTGACCCTAGGTTCTTTTGTGCATAGGAGAGGAGGTAAAGTCATATGTCCAAGCTGGGTTGGGGAAAGCTCAAATTCTAATCATTTAGAGCACTTTTCTCAACACACACTTCACCGATAGCATTAACTGAGCCTCCTCCAAAATACAGTTTAAGGACAAAAATGCCTGTGAATGGACAATAATTTGATGCAGAAAGTTTAAATTCTACTGTGTAGTGCACAGTAGTACACACATTTTTATCACCTGCGATTTCTCTGCTTGTGAGTCCTTTCATCAGAGTGGTTAAACATAAATCTACATGCTTTTAAATTGGCCGTTAAGAAAACCTGTTAATACGCACTGCTGCATACTCTTCCAGAAATCTAAGTATGTTTGAGGAAGTGCTGTCACTGTAGGTTAAGATGGATAAGGCAGGATGTGGTTGTGTTTTCAGGGGTCATTTGAAAGTAGTGTTCTGACATAATGTTACTTGAATGTGTTTAAACCATTTCTGTATTTCTAGATTTTGTTAGTCTTCTCAGGCTGCTATAAACACACACACACACACACACACACACACACACACACAGAGAGACACAGAGACACAGAGACACGATTGGGTGGCTTAGACCACAGTTTATTTTCTCACAGTTGTAAATGATGGAATTGGCAGATCAAGGTGTCAGCAGGGTTGATTTCTTGTGAGGCCTCTCTCCTTGGCTGGCAGACGGCGCCTTCCCCATGTCCTCACGTGGTTTGTCTTCTGTGCACACACATCTCTGGTGTCTGTGTCCTTATTTCCTCTTCCCGTAAGGACGCCATTCAGACCGGATTGGGGTCATATGGATGGAGGCCCAACCATATGACCTCATTTGACCTTACTTACCTCTTTAAAGACCCTACCTCCAAATACATTTTCATTCTGGGGTGCTGAGGGTTTAATGTGAACTTTGGGGGACAATACCATATAAAAAGAAATGTGATTTTACTTAGGAAAAAGGCCAGTGGTATGAATGAATGGATCTAGAAAGTGCCTCGAGCAGTCACCCTCATCGTTCCCCAGCACTGTAATCAATGTGTATTATCTAGTGGGAAGAAACACAGGCTTCAGAGCCCGGTTCCAGTCCAACTTCACAGCCCTAGATGAGATGCTGAACGGCCCCGAAGCAGTTTACCAACTCAGAAGAGAGGGTCACAGCAGCCACGGCCTTGAGCCACCGTGAGGAGAGACTGCGATCACACAGCACGCAACACCACACCCGGCTGGTGGGTGCCACTCGAGGTGTGCCAGCTACACACCATCTTACCATTCACCGTGACTGTTGTTAGCAGCACCCACACTTCATGTTTCTGATTGAGTTTCTATAGCATCACCTCCTCTGGGCTTGCTACTCCCTTTGTATTGTAAAGTCCCAAAAGGAGCTTTTGGTCATCAACAAATACTTTTTATTTTTATTTTTATTTTGTGTGTGTGTGTGTGTGAGACAGAGTCTTACTCTGTCACCCTGGCTGAAGTGCAGTGGCTTGCTCTCGCCTCACTGCAACCTCCATCTCCTGGGTTCAAGCAATTCTCCGGTCTCACCCTCCTGAGTAGCTGAGACTATAGGCGTGCACCACCACGCCCAGCTAATTTTTGTATTTTTAGTAGAGATGGGGTTTCACCATGTTGGACGTGCTGGTCTCGAACTCCTGATCTCAGGTGATCCACCCACCTTGCCTCCTAGAGTACTAGGATTACAGGCATGAGCCACTGCGCCCAGCCAACACATTCTTTTTATTGTAGTCTTCTTGAGCTTGTGTAGTCTTGCTGCCCTGGGCTTAGTTCAGGTCCCTACTTTTTTCTTTTGTCAATTATTCTAAGCCCACATATAGTTGAGAAACTACCAGACATTGGCTTCCCTGATGCCCTCATTCCAAGGTGACCTGAGAATTCCTAGTAAATTGGCAGCTGGGAGCCCCGTTCCATCCAGCCTACTTCACCCCCTCTTCAATCATTGAAAATCCTTTCCTCATTCTCTCTCTTTTTTTTTAATGGAGGTAAAATTCATATAACATGAAATTATCCATGTTAGTACCTCAAAAAATTAAAAACAGAATTCTGTCATCCAACAATTCCATTTCCAGGCAAATACCCAAAAGGACTGAAAGCAGAGACTCAGAGAGATATTTGTACACCCATGTTCATAGCAGCTTTATTCACAACAGCTAAAAAGTAGAGGCCTCCCAGGGTGTCCATCCAGGGACAAATGGACAAACAGAATGTGGTGTACTCATGCAAGAGAATATTATTCAGCCACAAAAGGAAGGAAATTCTGGCACAAGTGACACAAATGGACAAATCTTGTACAATTCCACTTACATGAGGTACATGGGAGTCAAATGCGTAGAGATGGAAAATGAACGGAGGTTGCCAGGGTTCGGTGGAGGGGAGAATGGGTACAGAGTTTCAGATTTGCAAAATGAAAAGAACTTTGGAGATGGATGGTGACCGTGGACTTCCACGTCGGCCTATCCTGTCCCCCTAAACAAGCCTGATCGCCCATCACGTCTCTTAAAAGCCATCACACACATTCTGTCCTGAATGTTGGGAACCTACCATTTGTTCTTGACACACTTCCCTCTCTCCTATCAGTTGGTCACCAGTTTCTATGCTTTTTGTTTCCTCACTGTTCTTCAAACCCCTCCACAGATTCACCAGCACCCTAGTTCAGTATGCTGACCTCTCTCCTAGGACTGCAGCCACAGCCTCCCCGGAGGCCCTGACATCTGCTTCTCCCCCACTCACATCCCTTTCCCACCACGGGATTTGTTTCCTATGGACATAAACCTGATGACGACCTCTGCCACCCCCGCCCCGGCCTCCTGCTCTGGGTGGAATTGTGCCTCCCAAAGGCTACGCTCCAATCCTAACCCCTGGGACCTGGGAGTATAGTCTTTTTTGGGAATAGGGTTGTTGCAGATGTAATTAAGATGTCAGTTAAGATGAGGTCATCCAGGAGGATGATGGGCCCTTAATCCAATGTGACTGGTGTCCTTTGAAGACAGGGAGACAGACAAGAGGTGAGATGGTCATGAAGACAGAGGCAGAGGTGGGAGCGAGGCATCTGCAAGCCAGAGATTACAGGCAAGCACCATGAGACAGAAGAAAGGCCAGGAGCAGTCGCTCTCTCAGCCTGTGATAGGACCGGCCCTGCCAACACCGTGATCTCAGCCTCCGGGACTGTGAGAGAAGTGTGTTGTGTTAAGCCCCTCAGTGTGTGGTGCTTTATTGCTGCAGCCCTGGGGCACTCACACACTTACAGACCCTGCCCCGCCCCAGCCTCGTGGCTCTGAGGACAACGACTGATCCAAGCCTGCCCTTGCCCAGGGTTCCCTGCGAGCACAGCTGCTCCTCCTGGGCTCTCTAGCGTGCATCCCTGCTCTGCGTGCTCCAGCCACACTGAGGCCTTTGCTCAGACCCTGTGAGAATAATACCAGAGACAGGGTGGCTTCAACAGCAGACACTCACTTCTCACAGTGCCAGAGGCTGGAAAGCCCATCAAGGTGCAGGCAGTTGGTTGTGTGGTGAGGGCCTGCCTCCTGGTTCACAGACGGTCTTCTCACTGTGTCCTCACGTGGCAGAAAGGGGGCATGGGAGCTTTCCAGGGCCTCTTTGACGAGGGCACTGATCCATTCATGGGCCTCCACCCTCATGACCCAATCACCTCCCACAGGCCCTGCTTCCCAACACCATCACATTAGGAGTCAGGATTTCCACATTTGGATTTGGGGAGTCCATAAACATTCTGCTTAGAACAGATACAGAGTAAAATGCTCTTGATGCTAGCTATAGAAGAAAGGTGTCATCCAAGAAAGGGCCATATTTGCTTAAATGGGTGGACGGAATCATGCTTTCTTCCACTCATGTCCACATGAGATTGGACTTTGTTATCTCAACTCTCGTGGAGTGTGTAGGTGAGGGGGATTTGAGGTTTTGATGATAAAAACAAGCCAGGTGTGGTGGTGTGTATCTGTAGTCCCAGCTACTTGAGAGGCTGAGGCAAGAGAATCCCTGAATCCCAGGAGTTCAAGGCTGCAGTACGCTATAATTGCACCTGTGAATAGCTACTACACTCCAGCCTGGGCAACACAGCAAGACCCCATCTCTAAAAATCAAAAGTAAAATTTTAAAAAGCCAAGCTTTGTAGTTTTCTGGCTTTCTCTGGTGAGGTCTTTAGTTATTTCCCTTCTGTTGTGCTTTAGAGATGTACCATGCCTGTACCCCCTTTCTTCTGATCCTCTTACAGGGTTGGAGATGAAAGCACAAGCAACTCCTAAACCCTGTAAGGTTTTAGCTAAAGTTCTGGTGGGTGATTTTTTTCCTCATCCTTTTGTCTTCAGTTAGAAGATGTGATGGGGTCCAGGCTCTGAACAAGAAGTCTATCTGCTGATGGCCCAGTTATTCTCTCTCTGCAGGTTCACTACAACATTGGCAAAAACCTGGCTGATAAAGGCAACCAGACAGCTGCCATCAGATACTACCGGGAAGCCGTAAGGTATGGCGAGTATGTCTTACAGAGGAATTATGTACACAGTTCGTTTTCACTTTCTGGTATGAAACACCCATTCCTTTAAAGACCCCAACTTTACAATATCTTTGCCGATTCCTGAGAGTTTAGTAAAAATTTACACTGAGTATTTAATGGTCAGCTTGGTTTTTCTCTCAACTTCCAGATTAAATCCTAAGTATGTTCATGCCATGAATAATCTTGGAAATATCTTAAAAGAAAGGAATGAGCTACAGGAAGCTGAGGAGTTGCTGTCTTTGGCTGTTCGAATACAGTAAGCATTGTTCTTATAATTATGCTAGTGACAAAGAAAGGAGCTCCTGCATTCCGTCGTCTAAGCCTTTTGTCTTCTTGTTTATCTTTGTGAAAACTGCTCCTCTAGGCCAGACTTTGCTGCTGCGTGGATGAATCTAGGCATAGTACAGAACAGCCTGAAACGGTTTGAAGCCGCAGAGCAAAGTTACCGGATGGCAATTAAACACAGAAGGAAATACCCAGATTGTTACTACAACCTCGGGCGTCTGGTAAGCTCGGGGTGCCATGCCTGCGGAAGGAAAGATGGGTTCTTTTTCTTATTTATAATAAAATGACATAGTGACACCCACCTACCCCATACATTTTATGAAGTTCTTTCACATGTTTTTATCTCATTTGAAGGTAGCTATTTGATTTCCTTATGAGTAATTTTTTAAAGCTCTCATTAGAGAGCAGTGCAGTGTGAATTAGTCAAGTTTAAGAAGTCACCCAGGCAAAAGGTTAAACCAAGGAATAAATTAAAATGTTAAAAATCCCATCCGCCCTGTAAAACAGTGCTCCAACGGGTAACTTCCTGATAAACATGGGTTTCTCTGCTTTTAAAACAAAAATTGAATAAGAACAGAAATTAAATAAACAAATCCGTAGTATGATTTCTGAGCTCCCTTGTTCTCCTTCTTCAAGGGAGCAGAGCTCTTCATCTGCAGGGAGCATTTCTCCCAAAAGCAGCTTTGGAGGGCACAGGATTTACTTAAAAGGGCTTTGACATTATTTGGTGGAAATAAAAAATAATGTGTTCTATAGTAGCTTTATATTTTTGGTTATTGACAGGATGTTTGTGAAGATCTAATTGCTCTTGATTTTCTTGACAAAAATAAAATGAGACACACACACAGCAAAATTCTTAAAACACGAATGGTTGTATTCTTCCTATAATCAACCATTTAATTTGGTTTCAAGAAACCAGATATGTATGTTCCTAATATATTTAGATGTATTCGATAAAAATTGCTAATTAAAAAAAATTTTGTTCATTTTAACCAAACTGGAATATATCCATAGTGATGTGACTTTCACGGAAGTTTATATGTAGATTTCCAGATTTTACCCAGCTTAGCCTTACAGGTAGGAAAGTATCCTCGTCTTCTAAAGAGATACCTGCTTACCCTCATTTTAAAGGCCTGAAGCTTCTTGGTTTTGTTTATTTTTTTGTTTTGTTTTGTTTTGTTTTTTGAGACAGAGTTTCACTTTAAAGAATTCTTATGTTGTCAAAACTGGTAGTTCCCTTTGCTGCTTGTTGTGGGTGTGATGGCTTTCAAGGATACTTCATGGAGCTGGAGCGCTTGGCTGCACACAGGCCCTGAGAGCCGGCTCTCCCAGTGGCACGGCCGCGGTGCGTGCCATAGCTTCTGGAGGTGGTGTTTTGTTTTGTTTTGTTTTGTTTTGTTTGAGACAGAGTCTCGCTCTGTCACCCAGGCTGGAGTGCAGTGGCGCTATCTCGGCTCACTGCAAGCTCCGCCTCCTGGGTTCATGCCATTCTCCTGCCTCAGCCTCCCGAGTAGCTGGGACTACAGGCGCCCGCCACCGCGCCCGGCTAATTTTTTGTATTTTTA
>NW_012104632.1:80029-83071 GCF_000951045.1 Mandrillus leucophaeus
TGGCTAATTTTTTGTATTTTTAGTAGAGACAGGGTTTCACCGTGTTAGCCAGGATGGTCTCAATCTCCTGACCTCATGATCCACCCACCTCGGCCTCCCAAAGTGCTGGGATTACAGGCGTGAGCCACCACACCCATCACACCCATCCTGGAGGTGGTGTTTCTACTGATAACAAGTAGATGACTGGCTTAGAGATGGAGGTCATGATGACCACAAGGAAGGGACTGGACCCACACAATGTACTACCCCCCAAGACAGCTTTAGGCACCAAGGAGGACCCTAATTTAGCCCCCTTCTTCACCAACAAGAAAATAGCGGGTGCATCTGTGAGGAGGACAACAGTGCTGTCATCTGGTTTTGGCTGTACAAAGGCAAGACCCAGCAATGCCCCAGCTGTGAAACCCATTACAAGCTGGTGCGTTGAGCGCCTGCACCAAGGTACTCAAAATGTGCTGTAAAGTTTCATCTTTCCAGTAAAGACTAGCTGTTGCATTGGCTCCTTTTCCCTCTGTAAAAAAAAAACAAAAACAAAAACAAAACCCTAACTAGTAGTTTCCAAACTTGACATGCATCCAGACTGTCCCACCCCATCTCACATTTAGGGATTCAAAGACTCTATAGAGAATCTGTATTTTTAAAATAACAATAATAAACTGGGCCCAGTGGCTTACACCTGTAATCCTGGCACTTTGGGAGGCCAAGGCGGGCAGATCACTTGAGATCAGTTCAAGACCAGCCTGGCCAACATGGCAAAACCACGTCTCTACTAAAAATACAAAAAATAGCCAGACATGGTGGTGTATGTCTGTAATCCCAGCTACTTGGGAGGCTGAGACAGGAGAATCACTTGAACCTGGGAGGCAGAGGTTGCAGTGAGACAAGATTGTGGCACTGCACTCCAGCCTAGGCAACAGAGCGAGATTCTGCCTCAAAAAAATTAAGTAAAATATCAATAATGAATCACCCAGGTGATTCCAGTACCCTGTCATTGGCCCTGCACCTGGGAAGCAGCTCTGTCTGAACTTGGATGACAGGGTAATCACGTCAGAGAGAAGCCATGGTTTGTGGGGAACAATCCTAGAAAACATTGCTTTACATTTATTGGAAAACGAGGCTTTGGTTTTTACCATAATGTGAATGTCTTTGGTCTTACTGTCTTTGTTTCTGGACTGGGTAGCCATGATTTTGCGAGTTGTGGAGATAGAATCTTATGAATGGAGAAAACAAGATGGCAGGAACGTCTGGCTAACGGTAAAATGTGACCTTTCCCCCTCTGCAGAAGTCCCTTTACGTGGACGAGTAATGCTTGTGTTAGAAATATTAAAGTAAAGTGGTTGCATGCATTAGTCTGTTTTCATAATGCTGATAAAGATATTCCCGACACTGGGTAATTTATAAAGAAACAAAGGTTTAATGGACTCACAGTTCCACGTGGCTGGAGAGGCCTCACAGTCAGGGCGGAAGGTGAAAGGTACAACTTACATGGCAGCAGGCAAGAGAGAATAAGAGCCAAGCAAAAGAGTTTTCCCCTAATAAAACCATCAGATCTCATGAGACTTAGTCACTACCATGAAAACAGTATGGGGGAAACCGCCCCCATGATTCAGTTATTTTTCACCAGGTCCCTCCCACAACACATGAGAATGATGGGAGCCACAATTCAAGATGAGATTTGGGTGGGGACACAGCCAAACCATATCATTGCATTTTTATTACTCAAAAAATGCAAAACATGTTTCAGTTATGATATGCCATAGGAAGATACGTCCTCTATGTGCTGACTCCAGTGTGGAAAGGAGGAATTACTTCTTTCTGGGGACAGAGGCAAGGGTGGCAGGAATGTGGCTGAACCCATGGAATGGCATGATGCTTGAACAAGGAAGATTAATGGCAAGATACTCCTTTGTCTCACATTAACTTTCTCCAGAACCACTGACCTTGCATGCATTTTTGTTCTTTTACATTTTAAAATTCTGTGCTTTATGACCTAGTTACCTGCTTTGATGTTGAAACCGCTTTCTCTGTGAGACCTGAAGATTCCAGGAGAGCTGAAACTATTATAATGATCGGCTGTTTGTTCCTGGGGTGAAGGGGAGGCTGTGAAACCTCAACATAATGTTATGAGTGGTGACTTCAAAATTCAATCACATACAAAGGAGGGGCGATCCTCACCAAGTTAGTGAAGTGAGAATAGGGGTGGGGTGGAGGATGGGAATACATGAGGTCTTACCTGAATTCATGCATTTGGGTGGTTATGAATATATGGGTGTAGGGATTATCGTTTCTGTTCACTATCTGTTAAACTAGTAGTCAAGTGACTAAATATGAGACTTGATATTCATATGAATTCTTCTTTTGTCCCTTTTTTTCCCTTTTCTGGAGGTTGCTCTCCTGTTACTTTATTGCTCACAAAGTGAGTGGGTCTGCCCACAGCCTCCCAGGTTATCCTCTAGGCTCTACAGCTTAGTCTTCTCCCCTCTCCTAGTAACTGCCCGTCACTGCAGTTCCTTGGGATTTGGAAAATAGAGGATTTATAATAAATGCTCCTTCTGTATGAGTGATGTCCAAAGGGAAGAATGTAAAGTATAAAGTAGCAGCTTTCATCATGTGCTGTAGTCCTTGGGATTCATTACACTTTCACTTGGAAGATCATCTGTAGCATTGAACAGATTGAGACCTTGTACTGCTTTTTGTTTATATTGTTTACTAATTACGCTACCGTGAAATGGTCTTCCTGTGTTCCCTTCCGCCAACTGTTCCTGCTTATTTCAGGCTTTTGCTCTCCATTGTGGTTTAATTATCCAGCTTTTTCCTGTTTGACAGCTTAAAAGCATTAAGAGCTTAATCTTTAACAACTCAACCAACCCATTTATATATTGGCAAATAAGAACTTAATAACTTAAGAGGGTTTTTTTTTAAATTGTTGGTGTTTTAAGAAATCACTCTAGTAACAGGAGATAGAGATTTGTTTTGATTTCTAGACCCCAATATGGAAAGAGTATAAGGAAGTTCTCTTGTGGAATAGGAAATCAGGAAGAGCGC
>NW_012104632.1:83121-84894 GCF_000951045.1 Mandrillus leucophaeus
CTACCGTGAAATGGTCTTCCTGTGTTCCCTTCCGCCAACTGTTCCTGCTTATTTCAGGCTTTTGCTCTCCATTGTGGTTTAATTATCCAGCTTTTTCCTGTTTGACAGCTTAAAAGCATTAAGAGCTTAATCTTTAACAACTCAACCAACCCATTTATATATTGGCAAATAAGAACTTAATAACTTAAGAGGGTTTTTTTTTAAATTGTTGGTGTTTTAAGAAATCACTCTAGTAACAGGAGATAGAGATTTGTTTTGATTTCTAGACCCCAATATGGAAAGAGTATAAGGAAGTTCTCTTGTGGAATAGGAAATCAGGAAGAGCGCGATTACTGGGACGTATTACTAATCTTAGAAAGTTATAGTAATAGTGGCTAGAGGGATTACCAAAGACAATGCATGATGGAAGGACTGGATGTGTTCAAGAAAACAGAAACCATTCTAAGTGTTTTAGATAGAGAAGACTTAATATGGGGAATTGGTTAGACTATCATTGGAAGGCTGGCTGAGCAAAAACGGGATGGTAACATGAACTCAGAGGTTAAAGGGAATCCTATAGGTTTGGGAACAGACAGGAGAAAGTAGCACTACCAGGATTTAAGAAATCACAAGAGGTTCCAATCTCTGGAGCTACCACAGCCTTAAGAGCTGTGATCATGGGAGACAGACCACTGCTTCCACCCTGGGACGGTGGAGGAGGGGATGTAGTCACTTCAGAGACACTGCCAGGGGAAGGAAGGAGAGAGTGAGAATGGGAGGAAAGGACTGCTCCCCTCTCCCCACCACCTGGCAACTGTTGACAGAAAGGAACCAAAGGGTGAAGAAACCTGGGAAATGTAGTTGCAGACTCCCAGCCCCTGCTTCTCGGAGCAGAGTACAGAAGAGTGGGCGTAGGACTGCTGGGTAACTGATGTTACCCGTCTACTTCCTGGATGACCAGTTTTGGTTAAATCACCACTTTTCTCTGCCTCCCTGAAAGTTTGTTCCCTTTGTGTAGATGCTATAAGATGAGTAGGGTTTGAGACAAAATGAAACCAAATTTTATCTGATTCAGTCTATTCTTCAATAAATAACAGTAATAATTGTAGTAGTAACAGTAAAGTAGTAACGAATTTTGTCATGTTGGATAAATGAAGTTATGTTGGTTGTTCTGGGTGTGTTCAAATGTCACCATGGATTTTGTCCAAGTGACTCAAATGCATATTATGGTGGAGTGAATTGATCTGAGGAATCACTGGAACATCAAATAGAGATAATTAAGTGTTAGAATAATTAAGCATCCCAAATTATTTTAATTTTCTGAACTTTTCCTATCATTTCCTCATTAAAGGGGTAAAAATATTGTAACTTGAGTTTCTGAGTCTCATGGGAAATTCCGAGAACATCTTTAGCAAATGGATGTTCATAAGTGTTTCCATAATTCCATTAAAGCTTTCTTTTTCTTGCATAATATGCTATCTATTTGCTGTGTAGCATAGGACAAGTCAAAATGGTTTTGTCATCTAAAAAAAGGACAGACTTGCCAGTGAGTAAGTAAACAGTCTTAAACTCCGACAAATTGTGATCATTTGTACTTTTTGCAGAGTTAAAGGATCAAGTACACTCAAATAAAATGTGCATTTGAACTGAGATAAGAGGGCAACAGGGTCACCTGGTAAAAAAAAATCCATTTCTCTCTCTCTCTCTGTGTGCTTTTATTAACTATGCAAATTGAGAGCTAGCCATTTTATATTCTGTTACCAAAGTTAACATTCCCTCTCAAAAGAAGCAACA
>NW_012104632.1:86104-87863 GCF_000951045.1 Mandrillus leucophaeus
AAAAAAAAAAAAAAAAAAAAAAAGAATCCTGGAAGAAAACCTAGGAAACAGTATTCTAGACATCAGCCCTGGGAAAAAATTGGTGACTAAGTCCTCAAAAACAATTGCAACAAAAACGAAAATTGACCTAATTAAACCAAAGGGTTTCTGCGCAGCAGTAGGAACTATCAAGAGAGTAAACAGACGACCTACAGAGTGGGAAAAAATATTCATAAACTATGCATCCAATATCCAGATCTATAAGTAACAAATCAAGAAGCAAAAAACAACCCCATTAAAAAGTGGGCAAAAGGCATGACCAGACACTTCTCAAAAGAAGATGTACAAGCAGCCAACAAACATGAGAAAATGCTCATCATCACTAATCATTAGGAAAATGCAAATCAAAACCACAATTGAGATACCATCTCACACCAGTCAGAATGGCTATTATCAAAAAGTGAAAAAACAACAGTCACTGGCAAGGCTGTGGGAGAAAAAGAAATGCTTGGACGCTGTATATAAATTAGTTCAGCCATTGTGAAAAGCAGTTTAGAGATTTCTCAAAGAACCTAGAACTGCCATTCGACCCAGTAATCTCATGACTGGTTATATACCCAAAAGAAATCATTCCACCAAAAAGACACATGCAACTGGGTGCGGTGGCTCACGCTTGTAATCCCAGCACTTTGGGAGCCTGAGGCAGGTGGATCACAAAGTCAGGAGTTCAAGACCAGCCTGGCCAAGACGGTGAAAGCCCATCTCTACTGAAAATACAAAAATTAGCTGGGCATGGTGGCGGGTGCCTGTAATCCCAGCTACTTGGGAGGCTGAGACAGATAATTGCTTGAACCAGGGAGGTGGACGTTGCAGTGAGCCACAATCGTGCCATTGCACTCCAGCCTGGGTGACAAAGCAAGACTGCGTCTCAAAAAAACCCCAAAAATATGCAAAAACATGCATTCTTATATGTTCATCACAACACTATTCACAATAGCAAAGACACAGAATCAACCTAGGTGCCCATCCACTGTAGACTGGAGAAAGAAAATGTACATATACACCATGGAATACGACACAACCATACAAAAAACATCATGTCCTTTGCAGCAACATGGATGCCACTGGAGGCCACTGTTCTAAGGAAATAAATGCAGGAACAGAAAACCGAATGCCGCATGTTCTCGTAAGTGAGCACTAATACATAAAGATGGCAACCACAGACACTTGAGACTACTAGAGTGGGGAGGCGAGGAGGCAAACAAGGGTTGAAACACTAACTATTGGGTACTGTGCTCACTACCTGGATGACAGGATCATTCATATCCCAAACCTCAGCATCACACAATTTACCCATGCAACAAACCTGCGCATGTACATTCTGAATCTAAAATAAAAGTTGAAGGCCGAGCGTGGTGGCTCATGCCTGTAATCCCAGCACTGGGGGAGGCCAAGGCAGGCCAGTAATTTGAGACCAGCCTGGGCAACATCGTGAAACTCCATCTCTACTGAAAATAGAAAAATCAGCCAGGTGTGGTGACACATGTCTGTGATCCCAGCTGCTCAGGAGGCTGAGGCATGAGAATTGTTCAAACTTGGGAGGCAGAGGTTGCAGTGAGCCAAGATCATGCCACTGCACTCCAGCCTGGCCGACAGAGCAAGACTCTGTTTCTAAACACATACATACATACATAGGCCTGGCGTGGTAGCTCCTGCCTATAATCCCAGCACTTTAAGAGGCCGAAGCTGGCGGATCACAAGGTCAGGAGTTCAAGACCAG
>NW_012104632.1:90973-92497 GCF_000951045.1 Mandrillus leucophaeus
GTAAACAGTCTTAAACTCCGACAAATTGTGATCATTTGTACTTTTTGCAGAGTTAAAGGATCAAGTACACTCAAATAAAATGTGCATTTGAACTGAGATAAGAGGGCAACAGGGTCACCTGGTAAAAAAAAATCCATTTCTCTCTCTCTCTCTGTGTGCTTTTATTAACTATGCAAATTGAGAGCTAGCCATTTTATATTCTGTTACCAAAGTTAACATTCCCTCTCAAAAGAAGCAACAAAAATCTGGAAGCATTCCCCTTGAGAAATGGAACCAGGCAAGGATGCCCACTGTCACCACTCTTAACATGGTATTGGAAGTCCTAGCCAAAGCAATAGGGCAAGAAAAATAAATAAAAGGCATGTAAATAGGAAAAGAAGAAGTCAAGCTATCTATCTTCATGGACCATGTGATTCTACACCTAGAAAAGCCTGCAGACTTTACCAGAAGGCTCCTAGAACTCATAAACAACTTCAGTAAAGTTTCAGGATACAAAGTCAGTGTACAAAAGTAAGAAACATATCTATATACTGATAACATTCAAGCTGAGAGCCAAATCAAGAATGCAATCCCATTTACAATAGCCATAAAAAGGGTAAAATACCTGGAAATTCAGCTAATCAAAGAGGTGAAGGATCTCTACAAGGAGAACTACAAAACACTGCTGAAAGAAATCAGAGGTGACACAAACAAATGGAAAAACGTTTCATGACCATGGATTGGAAGAATCAATATTGTTAAAATGGCCATACTGCCCAAAGCAATCTACAGATTCAACACTGTTCCTATCAAACTGCCAATGTCATTTTTCACAGAATTAGAAAAAAGCTATTCTTAAATTCATATTGAACCAAAAAAGAACCTGAACAGCCAAAGCAATCCTCAGCATAAAGAACAAAGCCAGAGGCATCACATTACCTGACTTCAAACTATGCTATAAGGCTGTAGTAACCAAAACAGTATGGTACTGGTGCAAAAACAGACACACAGATGAGTGGAACAGAATACAGAACCCAGAAATAAAGCCACACACCTACAGCCATGTGGTCTTCAACCAATTTTTTTTTTTTTAAAGCAATGGGGAGAGGGCTTCCTAGTCAATCATGCTGGGATAGCTGGCTAGCCACAAAAGAGTGAAACTGGACCCCTACCTTTCACAATACACAAAAATTAACTCAAGATAGATTAAAAATTTAAATATAAGACCTCAAACTACAAGAATCCTAGAAGAGGCTGAGCTCAGTGGCTCACAGCTGTAATCCTAGCACTTTGGGAGCCAAGGTAGGCGAATGGCTTGAGCCCAGGAGTTTGAAACCAGCCTGGGCAACATGGCAAAACTTCATCTTTACAAAAAATCCAAAAAAATTATCTTGGCATGGTGGTATGTGCCTGTAGTCCCAGCTACCTGGGAGACTGAGGTGGGAGGATCACTTGATCCCAGGAGGTCAAGGCCATAGTGAGCCACTGGTTGCACCACATCACACCACTGCATTCCCGCCTGGATGACAGAGTAAGACCCTGTCT
>NW_012104632.1:94538-96302 GCF_000951045.1 Mandrillus leucophaeus
TTTACCTTACCATAGGAGACTTTTCCAAGGATTTTACAAAGTATGTCTGATATGCTCCTGTTTTTGTATTTACGTTAGACGCAGGCAGGAAGAGGCCCCGAGACCACCCTTCAGAAGGTGAATTGGACACATAGCTTTTGATCATGAGAAACATTTTGTTTACTATTCTAAGTAATACTTTATCAACAATGAACTTATGAAGTCTTTAGTAAAAAAGACTGATGATGAGGCTTGCTTCAGTATTTCAGCAGTCTGAAATATGATTTGATTCCTAAAATCACTAAATAACAGGAAATGAGACATTACAGGTTTGGACCTGGTTCTTATTCCTGCTTTACCGTTTCTAGTCTATAACTTTGGGCAAGTTCATTTCCTCGTGCCTTAGTTGCTTCATCTGTAAAATGGGGATAACAATAGTATTTACTTCATTGGTATTGTTTTGAGGATTCAGTGAGTTGATATGAAAAACTAGAAGCTACATAAATTAAAGTTAGGTTGGTTTTTTATTTTTGTTTGTTGGGCTTTTTCTTTTGTTTCATAATGTCTTGGAACGAGGAAGCAGGAAACTTAGAATACTAATTTTTTGGTGTGTTTTATTTTCAGTATGCAGATCTCAATCGCCACGTGGATGCCTTGAACGCGTGGAGAAATGCCACCGTGCTAAAACCAGAGCACAGCCTAGCCTGGAACAACATGATTATACTCCTCGACAATACAGGTACAGAGAGGTGGATGGAACAAATCTCAGGACATGGCTCCACAGTAAAGTGCCACTGAAGACTTAGGAAATAGAGATTATTGTGCTTTTTTTCCTCGAGTTTTAAAACAAAATATGAAGTTAAATATTTTTTATTACAAAAATGTCTATTCTTCTAGAAAATGGAATTTCTAGGCTGGGCACAGTTACTCACACCTGTAATCCCAGCATTTTGGGAGCCCGAGGCAGGCAGATCACCTGAGGTCAGGAGCTCGAAACCAGCCTGACCAACATGGAGAAACCCCGTCTCTACTAAAAATATAAAATTAGCTGGGTATGGTGGTGCATGCCTGTAATCCCGGCTACTCGGGAGGCTGAGGCAGGAGAATTGCTTGAACCCGGGAGGTGGAGGTTGCAGTGAGCCAAGATAGCGCCATTGCACTCCAGCCTGGGCAACAAGAGCAAAACTCCATCTCCAGAAAAAAAAAAAAAAGAGAAGAAAGAAAATGGAATTTCTTTAGACATACTGGAATGTGAATTCTGGGAAAGTCACACTTCATCTAGAACTGGTGTTGAGTAATGGGGGAGAGGTATGACAGTATCTTGTTTCTTCTGAAGCCTGTTATCTGCCATTGGCCATCCTTTAGGGCGCTGGGAGCACCCAGAAGTGAGCAAGAATGGCCTTGGGGCTAATGACATGGATAGTGCTAGGTCCATGCCCCAAGTTAAGGGACTTCACTCAAACGAGCCCCCCTCAGTCTACACTCAGAGCCATGGATTCTTACTTTTTATATGATGCTCATTGACTTGAAGATCTGGTTTCCTATCCCCGAGCAGACCAGATTCAATTGATGAGGAGTTACTCTGCCTCCTTCGCTTTAAAACTCCAAACGTCTTTTAAGAAATGATGGTGTTGCCATGCAATACTATACAGCCATAAAAAAGGATGAGTTTGTGTCCTTTGTAGGGACATGGATGCAGCTGGAAATCATCATTCTTAGCAAACTATCACAAGAACAGAAAACCAAACACCGCATGTTCTCACTCATAGGTGGGAACTGAACAAT
>NW_012104632.1:96722-124704 GCF_000951045.1 Mandrillus leucophaeus
AAAAAAAAAAAAAAAAAGAAATGATGGTGTTGGGAACAGAAAGGCAGATATCACATGCTGTCAAGCATGGAGGATCTGAAAAAATGGACCTTGTGGAGCTAGAGAGCAGAACAGTAGTTACTAGGGTCTGGGAACGGGGCAGGGACAAAGATAGGTTGGTTAATGGGTACAAACACAGATAGAAGGAGTCAGTTCTAGTGTTCCACTGCACAGTAGGGTGACTGTAGTTAACACTTTATGATATATTTCAAAAAAGCTAGAAGATTTAAAATGTTCCTAACAAAGAAATGATCAATATTTGAGGTGATAGTTGTCTTAAATACCCTGATTTGATCACTACACATTGTATGCATGTATCAAAATATCACATGCACCCCATCAATATGTAGTTATGTGTCAATAAAAATATGTTAATGATGGTGTTAATTTGATCATCTGCATGGTATAGAGCAGATACATGCTTGTTTCTAGGGAAAATACAGAATGTATACTTCAATGTGATAAATTCTCAGTTATGAAAGTGTTACTGTCATCCTCTTATTTTGCAGATTTGTTTGGGTATAACTGGTATCTGAGGAAAAATTAAAACTAGGTTTCAGATGGTTTTACAGAAGTTAATCAAAAGCTGTTTATATGTTGTGTCAGAAATGTGCTGAATCGCAGTGGCTTTGCCACTGATAAGGTCGTGTGTGTATTTGTATGTGGGTGTGTATTACATGATCTACACAGATTTTCTTCAGTAGTTTATTCATAATTGTCATGTGCTGTGCACATAAACCCTGTTAGTTAGAGGCTAAAATGCGAGTACAACATTAACATGTCTTTTATTTTTCCATGTTTTACTCCCAGGTAATTTAGCCCAAGCTGAAGCAGTTGGAAGAGAGGCATTGGAATTAATACCTAATGATCACTCTCTCATGTTCTCGTTGGCAAACGTGCTGGGGAAATCCCAGAAATACAAGGTGCGTAAACCGCAGGCTGTGAGTTCTTGCAGTTAATGCCAGCATCTGACAGAAGCCGTAAGTGTTACTTCTGCCCAGTTAAATTAGGAATCAGGCCAAAACAGTGGCAGCGGTGCACCAATGCGGCTTGGCCAGTTTGTTTCCTGGAAAAGTTGCTTCAAAGACAGCAGTGTGGGGGCCAAACCCAGTGTCCTTTCTCATCAGAATTAACCACCGTTGTTCACACGTGGAGAGAGGAAGAGAAGCCCAAGGAAGGGGCAGGAGCAGGCAGGGAACTGTGGAATGGTTGGCCGCAGAGGCCGGGCAGGCTGGTGCGAGAGGAGGACTCGGGCAGCCACAGTGCATCCCCGGAGGTGCCCCGGTCCCGTCCCGGCACAGTGGGGTTTGACTCTGTCACTTGCACATGGGCTGGAGCTCTGGGTTTTATCTGCAGGTTCCAGCTTCTGCACAAAAGAATAAGCAACCCATGGAGGATGCATGATTGGTTCTTGCTGCTTCCAGGTTTTTCTTTATCTGAGTTTTACAGGCCACCAGCAAGGCCCAGAGTTTTCTGGCCAACAAAAACCACAAGATACTAAATCTTTGCTCCAGTTGGCAGCCAGGGTGGAGCAGGAATAGGCTGTGCATAACTCCCTGTGTGTTGAAGGGGACTGGTTGTAAACTTTAATTTTGTCTATCAGAATCACTGAGGGAGCTTGTTAAAGCAGAGATGCCCAGATTCTCCCTACAAGGGATTGGCTTCGTGGATTAGATCAGGTCAGGGAATATACATTTTTACCTAGCATCCTGGGTGTTGAACACAGATATCACAGAAGTAGTGCCTTAGTTGTTTCTTAAGATAAATACTTTATTCCAGAATCAGGGGCTATATCTTATTTTGATCACTCAGCCTATGTATAAGACCTAAAGGCAGCAACTAGCTATCATCGGTCCAGTGTTATTCACTTCTCTTTTTCTGTTTAATACATGTCGTTATTAGTATAATTTTCTATAACAATGGTGAGATAATTTCATGCATTTCTCTAGTTTTATAATGTTGGGGAGTTCAATAGCTTCATTATACATTTTTTAAATTTCTAGGTTTTGCTCTAGAAATAGCTTTTTGAAGAGGGTTTTTTATGAATCTACTTGTGTAGCAGGGGAAGGAGGTGAGGTTTACAGGTTTCCCTTCTAATGACCTTTCCAGCCATCTGTCAGCCTGGGACAGGTCCCAAGTCTCAGTTCTCCTCCAGTGACCCAGCTATAGCGAGTCTTCTTGAAGACTTGGCTTATATAATCGTATTGATTTTTCTATCATCACACAGTCTGTAAACTGCTGGAATTTCTATTAAGGGGACAGAACCCAGAGTTCGTTTGGCTTCCAGTTCACGTTGTTCTTCCCCCAACCCCCAAATAAACTAGAAAATACTCTGTAAAACAGAATGAAGAAATCAGCTTCCTCTTTCTCTACACATTTTGCATTTTAATTATCAAGGCCAAGGCGCTGGGCCTAACATAAGGAAACAGAAGGTGAAATCTGAAACACAGAACTCACGATGAGACCTTCAGGAGCTACCAAGTGGGGGGAACATGATGTGGCTTCCTGAGCCCTGGCATCAGCCACCAAGCAAGCATTCCATGTATTTTTTTTATTAAGGGTTTGAATTTTAAACAACTGTTTAGGTTTTCCTCTTGTAATGCAAAAATGATACCGGTTGCTAATGGTCAGCTGCATCCCTGGCACTGCTTGTTTCAGGATGGAGTGAAAGGGTCTGTTTCCTTGCAGAGCACTGGGCAGGATGTTCCAGAGAAGAGGGGATATGGTGGTGAGTTGCAGGGCTGGGTGAACAGACCCTTCAGCCCAGCTATCTTGATGGCAGGGCAGGTGTCTGCTGCCCGACAACTCACTTTTTACCCAAGCGCGTGTGTTTTATTTTTCATGCACTTGGTAAATCTCCTCAGAGAGCCTGGAGGCTTGAGGTTGGAGCTAAGCCTTCAGTCCCAGTTCTGTATCTCCATTGCTGTCAGGCAGTTACAAAGCACCCGGTTAAGTAATTATAAAATGATCGCATGCATCTCTCATTTGACCCTGCAATGTTCAGGCTTCCAGAACCTATTTTGAGGTGTTGATAGGCAGAGGGAGTGTTCTCGTTATATCTGCGTGGCTCTAAGCACCTTTTTATCCTATCTAAGCAGCCCTTTTTAAAACCTAACAGCAGTCGGCCTCTCTGGGCCTCAGTTTGTTCATCTATAAAATGGAGATAGTGATCTGCCCAACCTCTTGACAAGGTAATACAAAAAAATGCACAACAACATAATTTGCAACTATCAAATGGTTAATGTGTATATGCATATATATATATGTATGTATAGTGAGCATTCAATCATTCAGTGGATCTCTAGGGATCATTAAAATGTATTAAAACAGGCACCTGTAGTCCCAGCTACTCGGGAGGCTGAGGCAGGAGAATGGCGTGAACCTGGGAGGCGGAGTTTGCAGTGAGCAGAGATCGCGCCACTGCACTCCAACCTGGGCGACAGAGCAAGACTCCGTCTCAAAAAAAAAAATGTATTAAAATTTATGTTACTTCTTGCCATTTAATTTCCAATTTCAAGCTAATGTGGTAAAGCAAAAATAGAAAAGTAATGTTTTTCAGTGCTTAAATCATTGCTTCTCGTACTGATTTCTTTTTTTGTAGTGCTAATTCCAATGGCCCGGTAGCTTAAGTGCAGGTTATGTTGATAAAGTCAGTTTCCTAAGCTCCAGACATTTATGTCATACCTTTATGATTTTTTTTTTCTTGCCACATCTAGATGTTACCTTATTTACTTGACATTTTTATTTAAATAGATTTTTAACACGAATATATTTAAACGAGAAACAATGCATCATTACTATAAATATAGGGTAACTGAAAGTTAAATAATCATACTAAATCCCAGCTAGATGCTATTGCTGGCCAAGGCTCTGAGCTCTCTTAGCTTCAAGGAGAGATTGGCAGGTGTGTTGAGGGTAGGGCCCACACACCACCACCAAGCGCAGACTTGAGCCTGATGCAATCAGAAGGAAGGAGGGAGAATAGAGAATAACTCTCTTCCTGTGTGAGTCACGATTTCAACTTCACATCAGATCACCCATGTTACCCGTCCTATTCTAGCAGAGGCACAGTGGCCCCTGTGTCCCAGAGTATTCTTGGGTGGCTGCTGTGGCTGAAATGACCTCCACCCACCCGGGCTTCCTCACCTAGACGTAGAGACTAGCGCTTGTTCCTACCTAGAGACACAATTTGCAAGGCTTTCTCAAGTCCTACGCCTTTGTTAATTACATTTTGTCTAATATGCTTTAGAAAATAATATATTATTTTTCCCCTTTCTGTTGAAAAAAATATCCCCAACTCTAAATGTGAGTTTATTGGTTCATTGGCATAAATCGGCTCATTGCCTGGGTCTTTACACATCCAGAGACCTCCACAGAAGATCAATTTATAAACAGTTCACTGCTTTCCTGAATGAGGCCATTAGAAGCCCTGATTTAATAGATGAACGTTTCATGGGCTTTGAATACTCACAGATGCTGCGTTCTAAAGAGGCCCATCCAACCCCACTCCCAGGCCCAGGTACAGGCCCAGGGGCTGCCCCCATGACTTGGATAGAGCCAGACTGGCCCACCCGCACCTCCTCTCAAACCAGCCCTTCCTCCTGACACCCCTTCTTTTGTCCACATGCTGTCATGTTTCTGTTGCCCTGGCTTGGAAATTTTGACTCATTTTTCCTCCCTTGTCCCCCTGGCCCAGTGCTCTCTGCCTATTCTTCCTCATCCCTGTTCCTTCACACCGGCCTCCTCCTCACCCTGCAAAGTTTGGGCCCAGCCCTGCTGAGAGCAGTAGCCCTCTAACAAGTTGTCAGATCTGAGCCCTTCCCTGTCTTCAGCACCACTGTGTCCCCCAAACTGCTGACTCCTCAATGTCCTGAATGATGTTCGTCGTCACAGGCATCTGAGAACTTAGCTGAATAAATAAATGAATTTAGCAACACTAGAAAACTCCTCACTTTTTGTCCCTAAGCCATTTCTCTCCAGTTAACACTACTTCATTTACAGGTAGGGAAGCATTTTTGAGTAGATTTGGTTCCCTGACCTTCCTATGTCTCAAGTTTTAGGTTTTAAATGGAAATGTTTGAAAATCATCAGAAACAGCCCAGCAACTCAGAAACCCCTGCAAAGCTACACAACCCATTTGACTTTCTTTCTGCAGCCTTCCTGATATGGCCAGAGTCTTAACCCTCTTGGAAGGAGTTTCAGCCCCTGAAACTTGGAATGTAGACACTGACTTTGAACTGACATCCCATATGTTATCCTGATGTCTTTCTTAAGTCCCTCTTGGATGACATTTTTAAAATATAAATATTTCTCTGCCAGCTCTGTCCAAAAGGTCATGGTTTTGGAGGTGGTTCCCCCACATTTCCCAGCCGATTTATCAGGGGTACCACAGGCTGTAACAAAGGAACTGCACATTATAAAATGCACAGTCCCAGATGTGGGAAGCCCACCTGGAAAAATTCATGTATGACCCAGGTAGAAGGCACTAGAACTATCCCCACACCAACAAATTTGATTGGTTAAGCTCAGTGTGTGATACCGATTTTTTTTTTTTAAGGCAGTGTCTTGCTCTCTTGCCCAGGCTGGAGTGCAGTGGTGCAGTCTCAGCTCACTGCAACCTCCACCTCTTGGGTTGGAGCAATTCTCCTGCCTCAGCCTCCCAAGTAGCTGGGACTACAGGCACGCACCACCACACCTGGCTAATTTTTGTATTTTTAGTGGAGACGGGTTTTCACCATGTTGGCCAGGCTGGTCTCGAACTCCTGACTTCAAGTGATCTGCCTATCTTGGCCTCCCAAAGTGTTGGAATTACAGGCATGAGCCACCATGCCCAGCATGTGATACTGATTAAAACATGCTGCCCTTAAGGAATGTGAAGGTGAATGGAGTGAACAGCACCCCCAGGGCACATGTCAGTAAAAACAGGTTAGGTGTCTTTATTTCTCAGCATTATGGTAGAAGGGGCCATCCAGCCAGCAGTTCTCAGCAGTGATCAGGGTAGGAAGACACTTTGCCCTGCCTCTTAGTGGCCAGGCTGGAAGTGAGGATGACTTGGAAGAAATGCAAGGTTGTACAAGAATCAGTTCACCCCCATCAGGGGCATTTGGTCATGGTCATGTCCGGTACTGTGACAATGTAGTTGACAGGTGGCCATTCCTTTCTCTTTTCTGCTCATCCTTTCCAGATGGACGGGGCTGCTTCTGGGCTGCCCAGAGTGTTGTAGGTTCTTGGGGGAGAGGAAATGGGCCTCAACTCCTACCCCGGGAGCTCTGGAAATGGCATTGGCATGGGTGTGCTCCACGGCTCAGCCCTCTCCTGTTCCCTGGGCCTCCTGTCTTCATCACGCACCCTGACCTGGGCGACTTGCATAACGTTGCGGAAGTCCAACCACTGCAGGGAGGCAGGTGGTGGCACTCACGAACATGTTCGTCCCCTCTCTGCGGCCACTGCTCCCTCCCGCTGCCCCTTGTCAGCCTCTCTCTGGCAGAGCATGGCCCCCCTGGGCCTTCTGAGTGTTTCTAGAGGAATGCAGTGATGCAAAAGGAGGTGGTTAAAAGTTTGAAAACCATAGGTGATAAAACTGGGAACTGCTTTTGCTTCGTGTACAATAAATATCTTCCTTTTTATATTTCTCATTTTTTAGGAATCTGAAGCTTTATTCCTCAAGGCAATTAAAGCAAATCCAAATGCTGCAAGTTACCATGGTAATTTGGGTAAGAAAAATGTTCAACTTGAATCGTGTTGAAATTCTGTTACTTTAATGAAGTGGGTGCATGTCTATAAAATTGATGTTGGGAGAGTAGTTTTTTCAAAGCTAACCTGGCTTTACAGTGTGATTCTGTTATTACATTAAAGCTAGCAAAGTGATAGCCACACTTCCAAATCTTAATTGCATGACCAGAACGGCCCTAAAGTTGCCCACTCTGTTTATCACCTTCTCATGATGAAACTCAGATTGTCCTTCTTTGTGTTAAGCTGAGAAGGGTGAGATCGGATCAAGAGAATGAGGCTATGGTTACGAAGGGTTATCCTAGTAAATGAATCGTATGTTCTTTGGAAGCTTGCCATTGAACTTACCTCCTTTTCCTTCCTTCTTACAGAGTAGACCTTCCCCTTCCAGCCTGGTCTTCTGCTTTCTTATATCCTCTTATGCCTTGGCTAAAATGCATTTATAATCATTTATTCCCTAGAATTCATTTCTTGCACCCTTTTGTGTCTCCATGGTTAAGATGTTTAAAGCATAGCATGGTGATGTTTAGAATGCCCACAGAAATGTTTTTGGACCAAAGCTGTTCTCTACCAACTCTGAAGCTTCTCTTCACAAAAGCCAACAAGCATCCACAGGTGCTCTTCTGCCCATATAGAAAGTTAGTTTTACTAACAAAATCACTGCCATGATCAGAGGCTAATCATCCTAATGATTAGGTTTATTGTAACTATCATTTTGATATTAGAGGCCTTATTTCCAAATGGCCCCACACAAGCTTTTACTTCCCCAAATGGTGTGGGGAAATATCTATTTAAAATAAACAGCTGAACCTTCTGCATAGTCAAGGCTCGAGGCAGCGCCTGGCATCCGTCACCCCCACCTCCCATACCCAGCCTTGCTTCCTGGAAATTTCATGGCAGCACTGAGACATTGCATGTAGTCTTCTTACTTCTTTATGTAATAATGTTCCTATAGGCAGATGTATCCTGTCTAGTTCTATGAAGAGCCCTAGGAGTAACTGGCAGTAAATGGATAATCATCAGGGAGTGTGATTACAATAAATAAAGTTTTCAGTACAAACAATATTGTTTCATACAATTGACTTTTGAAAGCTGTTTGCATAGGATCGGTAATATTTCTTTGTCCAAGAGGGTAGGAATTCGGCACGTTACTCAGAAGCGTTCCCAGTGAAATTTATCTCCTGCTATTTCAGCTGTGCTTTATCATCGCTGGGGACATCTAGACTTGGCCAAGAAACACTATGAAATCTCCTTGCAACTTGACCCCACGGCATCAGGAACTAAGGAGAACTATGGTCTGCTAAGAAGAAAGCTAGAACTAATGCAAAAGAAAGACGTCTGATCCTTTTTCCTTCATGTTTTCAGTTTGAGTGTGTGTGTGCATGAGGCATATCATTAATAGTATGTGGTTACATTTAACCATTTAAAAGTCTTAGACATGTTATTTTATTGATTTTTTCTATGAAAACAAAGACATGCAAAAAGATTATAGCACCAGCAATATACTCTTGAATGCTTGATATGATTTTTCATTGAAATTGTATTTTTTCAGACAACTCAAATGTAATTCTAAAATTCCAAAATTGTCTTTTTTAATTAAACAGAAAAAGAGAAAAAATTATCTTGAGCAACTTTTAGTAGAACTGAACTTTCATTTGGGATCTGAGCCTTGTCGTGTGTGGACTAGCACTATTAAACTTCAATTATGACCAAGAAAGGATAGACTGACCCCTACAATTTGTATAAATATTGAACGTGTCTATATATTAGCATTTTTATTTAATGACAAAGCAAATTAAGATTCTTGTTTTTTTATCTCTTTTTTTAAAACAATATACTGTGAACTTTGTAAGGAAATATTTATTTGTATTTTTATGTTTTGAATAGGGCAAATCGAATGAGGAATGGAAATTGTAACATGTAGTATATCTAGATCTATATGCTTTTCCCCATAGGAAGAAATTGACTTCTGCAGTAGTTTTTGGATGCTCTGACTTGTGCAATTTCAATACATAGGAGGTTATGTAATGTAATATTTTACATAAACAGTTACTATCAGTTGAAAGTTCAGGCCATACTTTAGGCAAAAGCAGGCAGCCTCACATCTTTATTTTTGTTACATCCAAGGTGAAGAGGGCAACACATCTGTGTAAGTTGCTTTTTAGTGTTTTTAACTGAAAAGCCGTTTTCCATTTTGCTTAATGAAACTACAGACATTATCCAGAAAATGCAAAATTTTCTCTCAAATGGAGCCACATTCGGGGAATTTGTGGTATTTTTAAGAATGGAGTTGTTCCTGCTGTTATTTGATCCAAACAATGTTTTGTTTTGTTCTTCTCTGTATGCTGTTGACCTAATGATTTATGCAATCTCTGTAATTTCTTATGCAGTAAAATTATTACACAAACTAGCATGAAAATGTCAAATTGCTTTCTTAATCGATGATTTTCAAGTAGTGAACTTTATATCCTCCTTTACCTTAAAATGAAATCAAAGTGACCATATCATCTTTTATGTGGCTTCTATTTGACGTGGGGACCATTTCATAGAATTGCACTACAGTGTTTTCCAAGTTCAGAGAACAGAGTGAATAGATCCACACTGAGAGGAATTTGATTCTCTGGACTCACTTTTTGGGGGCAGATCTGTGTAGTGTTTAAGTCAGTAATTGTAACTTCTGGTGGTTGAAATAGATCAAGAAATAAAGTGCTGTGTGTAAAATTTTTCTTTTTTTTTTCTTTTTTTTTTTTTGAGATGGAGTCTTACTCTGTCACCAGGCTGGAGTGCAGTGGCACCATCTCAGCTCACTGCAGCCTCCGCCTCCCAGGTTCAAGCGATTCTCCTGCCTCAGCTTCCTGAGTAGCTGGGATTACAGGCGTGCACCAACACGCCTGGCTAATTTTTGTATTTTTAGTAGACATGGGGTTTCACCACATTGGCCAGGCTGGTCTGGAACTCATGACCTCAAGTGATCCATCCACCTCATCTTCCCAAAGTGCTGGGATTACAGGCGTGAGCCACCACACCTGGCCTTCAAATATTTCTTAAATGGTCCCAAAACAACAGTAATAATTTATAGCTCTCTTCAGTGGCTAAGACCATCTTCCTCTTATTTATGTTCCTATAGTGCTTCACTTGTCCTACGATAGATGCACTATATGCTTTGTTGATTTTTTTTAAAGCAAACTTCTTTTTTTGAAACAGTACTTGTCTATTGAGAGTAATCAAAAAATGATGTTTCTTACAAAAGCCCCTTCAGGATCCTCTTTTTTTTCCTACCGATTCTAAAACTAGTGCCAAATCAAGTTATGCAAACCTGGACCCCTGCCTACCGACAAATTCCCTTAGCTTTCACTGCTTCAGCTTCCAGCATTTCCATCGTAGCTGATTTCTTTCCAGAGAACACAGTGATTGATTTGATTGATATTTCAGGAAGTCTTTGGTCTGTGCAGATTTTGGAAGCATACCACACTGGCTCCCTTTTCTTCTTTTTCCATCTTAAGGCAGCCACCCTCTTTGTTTCTTGGCTTTCCTTTCCAATGAGACTGAAGTGGAAGGCCGCCTCGCAGTTCTTCTCTTACTTGGAGTCTTTTACTCTTTCAATGTTTTTATCACTAATGACAGTTGGGAGGCAGGTGTCAAAACAAACATGGGGAAGTCAGAAGTTTGAGAAACTTCATCATCCTTCTCTTCCTCGATAGCAAACATCAGCAAACCTGGAAAGAGGCTTGGAGCCGGGTGTTAGTTTGTTGGTTGGTTTAACATATGTAGCACATGTGAAGATGCAGCACTTCTTCCCTGTTCTTGTTTGGATTTTTAAAAATTTAAACGCAGGCTTACATTTGTTTCTCTCCCAAGTTCATCCTGTCAGGCATAGCCTACAGGCCTTGACAGGGCCCCTTGAGGTTCTCATCCTGTCACATTGCTTACAGATGTTCTTTCTCTCTTTTTTTTTTTTTTTTTTTTTTTGGGACAGGGTCTCACTCTGTCACCCAGGTTGTAGTGCAGTGGTGCGATCTTGGCTCACTGCAACCTCTGCCTCCCGGGTTCAAGTGATTCTCCCACCTCAGCCTCCTGAGTAGCTGGGACTACAGGCACGTACCACCATGCCTGGATAATTTTTATATTTTTTGTAGAGACAGGGTTTTGCCACGTTGCCCAGGCTGGTCTTGCATTCCTGGGCTCAAGTGACCCGCCTGCCCTGGTCTCACAAAGTGCTGGGATTACAGGCATGAGCCAATGTGCCCGGCCATTCTTCACAGTTTATTTCAAATTACTGACAAAATATTGGAACAGAAGACTGAGGCCTCCACCAAAACACTAGACATCTATGTCCATATTCACACCCAACCTGCCTGGACTTTGGGGTGGGAAAACCCAGACTTGGACCTTGGTGTCTCCCCCTGCAGTATCATAGGTAAGGCATTGAGCATTGCTCAGGCCCCAGTTTCCGATCTGTACAGTGGGGATAAGAAGATCTCTCATAGCCATAACTTAGAGAGCCCAGTACACCCTCCATAAGTGATAGGCTGGACTTTTGAAAGAGGAGGTCGGTTGGGAGCACACAGATCTGGCCTTAGATACCTTTATTCCCCATTCACTCAACACATACTAAGTGCTATGTACCAGATACTTTCTTAGGCTGTCTAAATACTAAAGTGGGTGGAAGAGGACACCAGTGGACAGTCCAGTGAGAAAACAATGATCAAAGGGTCGCATGAATAGTAGCTGAGGAGGGAGGCCTGCTCTAACCTGGAGAGTCAGGAAAGGGCGCCCTGGGAAGGTGGCTTCTGGATGGAGATTGATAGGCAGAGAAGGGGAAGGTCACTCCAGGCTGGCTGTTCTCAACCAGGGAATTTCTTGCCCTTTGGGGCAGGGAGGCATTCAGCAAGGCCTGGGGATATTTTTGATTGTTAAAACTGATTGGAAAGTGATGAGGGAGAGAGAAGCTGCTGCTGTACATGGAATATGCACAGGACAACCCCCCACAAAAATCACCTGGCCTAAAACATCAGTAGTCCCAAGGTTGAGAAAACCTGGACCACACAGAAGCAACAGCATCTGCACAGGCCCTGCTGTGGGAAAGCTGAAGTCTGAGGAGGCCAGGGAGGGTGCTTGAGAAGGCTGGCCTTGGTGATGAGCCAGCTCATACAGGGTTCACAGACCACGTGGTGCTTACTTTAAACTGGGGGAGAATCCAAAGCAGGTCAGTGACATGATCCAAGTTAGTGAGGTTTTGACAAGGTCACTTGGCTGCTGGTGGGAAGAGAATTGGAGAGAGGCTAAGAGGACATAAGCAGAGAAGCCAAGAGACCATCCCAGGTGTCAGCGTCGAAATGAAGGTGGCTCTGTGCAGCCAAGTGGCAGAGGAGCTTTGGATGCCTTTGCTGAGGCATCCCAGGATTCCTCTGGCCTCAGTCTTCTCTCCTTGCAGCGAGCCAATAAATCTGACTTCAACCGACTATAGTTTTGCACCTGGTGGTCTTTGACTGGGCTCAGACAGGCCACGTGCCTATCAAAGCAGAAGAAATTCTCCCTGGTCTTTACTATTTCATGCAAGAATACGGATCAAATGGATCATGTGTGTGAAAGAGCTTCATTGAAAGAACTACATACATAGGATTATTTACTGGAACTAATAATTTTAACAAAGAGGTTCAAACATAAATGATGAGTCCTAATAATATACATTTCAAGGTATATTACCCAGCTTCCCCATTTAAACCTCATGTTAAGAGCATGGGTTTCTGGCTCAGCTGCGTGTGAGTTCAAGCCGTTGCACTCTCATTTACTGGCAGTGTACCTTTGAGTGAGTTATTTTACCTCTCAGAGCCATTTCACAGATAGAATGGGGATAATAATATCTGGTTCATACTATTCTTCAAAGGATGACACAAGAAGCATCATGAAGTTCCTGGCATATGAGGCCCACTCAGTATGCATTCATTCCCTTCACTGACCACTCAAAGGGAACCAAGCTACATTTCATTGTGTAATGTTTACATTTCTAGACACCAGATTAGCGTTATTTCCTTTTAAAAGTTACTGTTTGGATAGCAGGGCCCAATGACTTGATTGGCAGCAAGGTGATAGGGTTAGAGATGGCTGTGGCCTGCCTACAGCTCTTTCAATGTCATTAGCTTTGAGCATGGTGGATAGTATACTTGGCTGGTCAGATTACTTCTGAGAATTCTTAGTTATTCTCCTATTCATGATGAGGGATTTATTCAACAAAGCTGAGGAAATAATCTCATAGTGCTTTGCTCCGGCCTTTGCTTGTTTCTGAAATTACAGAAGATGGCAAGAATAGCATAAACCATCTCAACTTCAATTTCTTGGAAAATTTCATATACTTTTTAAAAAAGATACTGCATATCTTTTGTGGAGAAAAGGTCAATGTCTTATTCACAAAAACCTGACAGCAACTCGCATCATCTTTAAAACATTAATTCTAGAAATACTGGGATTGAATTTAATGTGAGTGAACTTAGCTTCGTGAGGTTGGTTTTCTCTGCTCGTTAATTTGTCATGGGTTTAAATTGTTAGGCAGTGAGACCTGTTGTAACAAGTAAAATAATCACACAGAAAGAATAATCCTGCTGTTTACAAATTTAACAACTTTTTAGAGCCAGGTTTAGAAGTGGAAGTAAAGAATCCAATGGTTTGCAAAATATACACTATTTGCTGTCTTTTGCACACACATTTTCTGAATTAGCCTAATAATCCTATGTTGAAACTGGAAAGTCTTCTTATTAAGTTCATACTGATTTGCAAAGGGAAGTGATCAGAAAGTAAACCTCATGGCATGAGGTCCTTGAAACATACACACAAAGCATTAAGGTCTGTGCTCGTGAAACTGGGTTCAGTAGGAAGATAGTTACAGAAAGGAGAGGAAGGTGTTGAAACAGACGCAAGAGCAAGAAACACAGTTTGCAGGGTGGGCAAACTTTCTGTAAAAGGGAAGAAGTTAAGTATTTTAGGCTTTACAGGCCATATGGTCTCAGCGGCAGTTACTCAGTGCTGCCGCTGTCCTGTGAAAGCAGTCACAGACAGTGTCAACAAACCAAATTTTATATACAGACACTGAAACTTAAATCTCATGAACTATTATGATTCTTTTGTTTCCAAAATGTAAAGTGTTTAAAATGTAATTTAAAATTAAAATTAAGTATTTAAAAATGTAAAACTCATTATTTGAAGGCCACAGACAACCAGGTTGGATTTAGTCTGCAGGCTATTTAGGCCCAAAGATGACTATTGAATGGTTTACTGGAATAATTTGGTAATACTTCAGCAGATTTTACGGTGTTATTCCGTTGGACTTCAAGCCTCTTATATAGCACCTCCTTTCGGTTGTTTATTTCACATTATAACTAGAGTTTCAAGAGACGCAGGGGATATCTTCCCCTCTATTGAGTGGTACTTGCAATGCTGGAGACATGCAGGAGAGGTAACACCCAGAGGAGGTTGACCTCATTTACATAATATTAAGTGGCAATGTATTTAAATAGGAATGTAAATTAGACATTACACCCAGGTCTAGAAAACAGAGATCAGCAATTACCTGCTCTGATTTAGGCAGTACAAATGCCAAACTGGTTAATTCTGGTTAAAGACAATTTGCTGGTTTAAATCCTTGGAGTTGATAAAGAAAACGTTTGCTGAGCTTTGAACAGGTGCTGATATGATTTGGGTCTATGACCCCACCCAAATCTCATGCCGAATTGTAATCCCTGGTGTTGGAGGAGGGGCCTGGTGGGAGGTGATTGAATCATGGGGACGGATTTCCCCCTGGCTGTTCTCGTGATAGTGAGTGAGTTCTCACAGGATCTGGCTGTTTAAAACTGTGTGGCACCTCCTCCTTTACTCTCTCTCCGTCTGTGGCCATTTAAGAATTTAAGATGTGACTCTTTCCTCTTCACCTTCTGCCATATCGTAAGTTTCCTGAGGCTTCCCCAGTCATGCTTCCTGTACAGCCTGTGGAACTGTGAGTCAATTAAATCTGTTTTCTTTATAAATTACCAAGTCTCAGGTAGTTCTTTACAGCAATGCAAGAACAGATTAACACAGGTGCATAGTGATTTGCTGACTGCATGACCCGAAGCCTAGAGGATGTGGGAGTTTGTAAAAAGGCAGAGTAAAGGGGCCAGAATGAACAGAGCTGAACCCTTTGCAGTGAATGACTCAATAGTACCATTTGGATGCAACCAAACAGATTTGGTGAGTCAACCCACTTCCTAAAAGCCACCAGAGCAGTTGGCTTGCCAAGGGATCCTGAGTAACTGACCACCCCTAAATGTGACAAGCCCGGGACCTGCCTAGACTGACCAGTCTGTTTCCTTGAGACACTTCGTGAGTTTTATCTCTATGAGACCCTTGCTTTGCTGTGGAGCTGTCTTCACAGTGACAGCACCCTGGAGTGTGTCCATACACAAGAAAATCCTTACTTAGCACCCTCTGTCCACCTGCAGAATCTCAGACCCTACTCCTGGCTAGCTGAACCAGAATCTACACTTTTCAACAAGATCCTGGGTTGATTCACATGCACTTTAAAGCTTGAGAAGCACTGAGATACATCCTCAAAAGACGATGGTTCTCAAACTTGAACTGGCATCACTCATTAAAATGTACATCTCTGGGCCTCACCCCCAGAGTCAGGACACCTCCGGTGTGGCTGGAGATTGTGCATTTCTAAATACCCAGATGCTGCCGATGCTGCTGGACTGGGACCACATTTCAAAAACTGCTCTTCAAACTGTGAGTTGTTTTCCAAGAAGTTAATCTGAAGGCTTCATCCCACAGAGCCTATTCTATGTTAAATTGGGCTTTCCCAGCCTTACCTGGTGATAGATGCAACTTAACATTTGTCTTGACCGGGTGCTGTGGCTCATATGTGTAATCCCATCGCTTTGGGAGGCCAAGGTGGGTGGATTGCCTGAGCTCAGGAGTTCAAGACCAGCCTGGGCAACGTGGTGAAATCCTGTCTCTACCAAAAATACAAGAAATTAGCCGGGAGTGGTGGTGCATGCCTGTGGTCCCAGCTACTCAGGAGGCTAAGGCAGGAGGATCACTCGAGCCTGGGAAGCAGAGGTTGCAATGAGCCAGCACATGCTACTGTACTCCAACCTAGGTGACAGAGTGGGCACCCATCTCAAAACAAACAAAAAATTCATCCTGTCATCTTTAATTTTCCTTTATCAGAAGAATTAATCTATTTGCCTTACTTTCCTTTGCTGACATGATTTTCCTCCCTCAAAAAAGAAATGAAAGTGGAATCATTCTTTCGCTTCAAAAAGTTATTACTGCTCCCTTTAAAAATATTAATATGAGCTAGACAAGTTTTTTTAAAATACATTTCAATTTAATCATGAGGTGTCCAAGACAAGGAAAAACTCTGTGAAAACCAACTACTTATGTACCTGATGGTTTAGATTTCTTTTGGAATTGTACATCTGTTCAAAATGCGATCACATCTCGTTGTTGGAAATGTTTGGATAAAAACCAATTTATATAAAGGTTTCAATCAGTCCACGTCCATGAGAAAGTAGAAAGGGCAGGAAATGATTAAGGGGGATTATTGCTAATCTGATAAACACAGATTTGTGGCTTTCGGAGAGACAGAAGTGTCACTCTCTCCATCTCTGTACCATTCCTACCATCTGGCCCCCAAGCGGCATTGCTTCAACCCAATGTCTCTAGGGAAAATTTTCTCTTCTGATTTTGGTTCTCAGTCCTGTAATTTCTGGGGCTTAAATTAGTCCTGGAGCTAGGGAAGAGGTGATGTCATTCTTCCATTGTCTCCTTCAACCACAGTTTCATTTTAAAACAGTATTGGTAAATAAGTGGGCAGTGTGACTAGATGACGGTCTGGACTCGGTATCAGGGCTGTGTGCATGCTCAGCTGGGGGCCCTTGGTAATGTGTGATGTGATAGATACACACGGTTTGCATCCCCAGGTGTGTCTGAGCTTTGGGTTCATTTGTGTGTGAGTGTGCGTCCATCTGATGTGCTGTGTCCTCAAGCTTGTGGAGTCGTGAGTCTGTGTTTTGTGGGGTATGGCCCAGGTGTCTGGGTCCACCATGCAATCGGGGCTTGAGCCTGAGTGCTCAGGTGTGTTAGGGTGGATGTGACTTCTGTGGGGTGTCCCCAGGTGTGTGAAGCTGGTTGCGCTGTGTCTGCGGCGGGGCGTCTCCGGCGGGCATCGCCGTGGGTGGGTCTGGCTCTTAGGCGGTCAGTTGTGTGTGCGGCCAGGTGCGGCCAGTTGTGCGTGCGGCCAGGTGTGTGCGAGGGCCCAGCATGGGCGGGCGGGCCTCGCGTCCCGCCTGCAGGGGGCGCCGCCGGGGGCGGCCTGGGAGCAGAGGCGCCGGCCCGGCCCTGCATTTCCGCCCGGGTCCGGCCCTCCCCGACGGCCCGGCTGGCGGCAGGTGAGGCGCTGAGGGCGGGCGGGGGTCGGGGCTGCGTCCGCTCCGCCTCCCGGGCGGGGTGTCCTGAGCCCCGCGGGAACTTGGGGCGCCGCTCCCTGCGCGGCGTCTGGGCCGAGGCCGCAGCACCCGGCGTCCCCGGGGGTGAGGGAGGAAGCCTGGGGCGCCGCCGGCGAGGCCAGCCGGAGGGAGGGAACGGTGGACCCCGAAACGCGTCCTCCATTGCCTCGCGCGGGGGCCATGGGCGCGATTGCCAGAACGGGCGGAGGGCGGTGAAAGCCAGGAACCGCCTCACGCACGGACGCTGCTTCCCTGTAAAGGAAACGTGGCCGCCCACACGCTGGCTTTCAGAGGACCTCGGCTGAACCAGGCTAACGCTTCTCAGAAATTGTTCTTAAAGATTTCCCGTTTGTAAGGAGACTGGAAGCAGCAAAAGAAATCTAAAAACGTCTCCTGGCACTTGTGAATTTCTGATCTGAGGTTTCTTTGGAGCCGTTAGTGAAAATTCTGAAATTTTGAAGGAATTTATTAACTTGATTATTAATTATGGTTATCATTGCTATTTTACTCTGTGGACCAAGGAGAACGCCATAGGCTCAAAAGCCGACTTAAGTGTTTTTGGAACACAGCTTCTTAACTCCACGCTTAGTTGATTCATATTGAAGTGATAAGAAAATGTACTAGATTTCTTTCCTTTTTTGTTGTTGTTTGGGATGGAGTCTTGCCCTGTCGCCCAGGCAGGAGTGCAGTGGCGCGCTCTCGGCTCACTGCAGCCTCTGCCTCCCGGGTTGAAGCGATTCTCCTGCCTCAGCCTCCCGAGTAGCTGGGATTACAGGCGCCTGCAACCACGCCCAGCTATTTTTGTGTTTTTAATAGAGACGGGGTTTCACCATGTTGGCCAGGCTGGTCTCGAACTCCTGTCCTCGTGATCCGCCCGCCTTGGCCTCCCAAAGTGTTGGGATTACAGGCGTGAGCCACCGCACCCGGAATTTGTGGCCTTTTTTAAAAGCATGTGATTTATTTTGCTAAATGTCCCAGGAAAAATGATTAATGAAAAACTACAGGTGACCTATATAAAGTGTAGGTCTTCACACACGTACGTGTCCTTATGTACATTTACCTGTAAATGAAGACGACTTTTCCCTGGCCTCATTCAGTTTATCGAAATGCTCAGATGAGAAGCACCTGCAGTTTGCCCGTATTTTCCCAAAATGCCTTGTTTGCCTGCAACTATTCCCAGGAGAAGCCAGACTTTCCTCCGTAAGCAAACCACTGTGCTCTCGCAGAGATGTGTACTGTAAAAGCTGAGTTTGCAAAGTTAAATTAATTTCGAATTGGTGGATTTTTGTATGGAAATACTTTGGGCTAGTTGACTTTACTAACCAGGACCTACCTACTACTAGTCAGGAGAGGGTGGTGGTTTGTGGTTCTGTGGATAGTGGGTAGCCGTAAGTAGAACAGAAGAGAGATTTTAAAATGATCTGTTCATTTTTCTCTTTACTAGTAAGATTTCCAATCTGTGTCCATTCTTGAAGTGAAGTCATTGGGAGGCTTTGTACCCACCTGGAGCCAGGGCCCTTACCAGGGATTAGGGCACCGGCAGACTGGTGTGGAGGTGTAGTGCAGGCGTGCTTGAAGAGGGACAGGACCTAAGGAAGGGTGACAATAAGAAGACAAAAACACGAAATATTCGCAGCCCTCTTTAGAACATCCTCCATCTAGGCAAAATCTATTAGGAATTTTAAGAAGCTTCAATTAAACATTAGTGCTCGGTGTCCTGCTGAACAGGAATTCATTCTTCAGTCGAAGCTCTAGTGTCAGTAAAACTGCTCAGGATAAGGCAGCCGTGTTTAGGCTGTGAGGAGCTGCCCCTGGACTGCGGAGCTTGCTCCGTAAAAGGCGTCTTGATACCCCCTCAAATGGATTTACAGAAAAGACTCAGCTGTTGGAAGTCTCTGGGATTGTATGGCATCATGAGGTAACAGACCTGGTAAATAGCTAGAACGTAGAGAAGAATGAAACCAGAGGCAGTGTGCTGTTGGAGCTGAGAGGTGAGTGCTCACTGGAGGGCCAGAAGAAGGTCACAGTTGGACAGACCTTAAGCAGAGAGTGGATTTTTATAGGCAGAAGAGTGGAAAGGGTGGCCGACACCATGAGCAAAAATAAGAAGCTGAAGATGACAGTGTGTTCAGAGAAAGGCAAACAGCTGGCGTGCTGAGCCTGGACTGCGCGTGAAGAGGGGTGGGGTGGGAGTGCCTGGAAAGCAAGGCTTTCTGGTGATAACCTCTACTTTTCAATCAAGGTTCTGTTTTTTTTTTTTTTTTTTTTGCTTGTTTATTGGGAAAATTTTAAGCAAACATGAAAGCACTGCAAAGTAGTAGAATGAATTTCCATATATCCATCAAATGGACTTCACAAGTCTCGTTTGGCCATATCCACTTCATCTTTTTTTTTTTCTTTTTTTGGTTGTGGCTGAAGCAGTTTAAAGCAATTTATTCCAGACAACATAACATTTCACCCCTAAATTGTTCAGCATGCTTCTCCAGAGAAAGGGCATTTGCTTGTGTAACCATAATGCAATTATCACCTCCTGATGAAATTGACAATAATTCCTTAATATTTTCTAAAACCTAGCCTGTGATCAAATTTACCTGATCACCTCAAAAATTAACTTAGTTTTACTGTTGGTTTGTTTGAATCCAAATCCAGACAAGAACTTGTTGACTATCTGTTATCTTTTTATTTTTTGAGACAGGATCCAGCTCTGTTGAGATCATGGCTCACTGTAACCTCAAACTCCTGGATTCAAGCCATCCTCCCACCTCAGCCTCCTGAGTAGTTGGGATTACAGGCATGTGCCACAACACCCAGCTAATTTTTTTTTTTTTTTTTTAATAGAGATAGGTATTGCCCAGGCTGGTTGGTTGTTCCCCTCACCCGCAGTGGAGTCTCATTGACTTTTGTCACCCAGGCTGGAGTGCAGTGGCACAATCTTGGCTCACTGCAACCTCTGCCTTCTGGGTTCAAGCGATTCTCCTGCCTCAGCCTCCCAAGTAGCTGGGATTACAGGTGTATGCCACCACGCCCAGCTACTTTTTTTTGTATTTTTAGTAGAGACGGGGTTTCACCATGTTGGCCAGGCTGGTCTTGAACTCCTGAACTCGAGTGATCCACCTGCCTCGGCCTCCCAAAGTGCTGCGATTACAGACGTAAGCTACCATGCCCAGCTGTTGTCTCTTTCAGTCTAGGGCAGGGGTGGCAAATTTCTCTGTGAAGGGCCAGATACCAGCTCTTTCAGGCTTTGCAGGCCCTATGGTCTCTGCCGTAACTGCTCAGCTCTGCCATTGTCATGCAGAAGTAGCCAGGGGTGATAGTAAATGGATAAGCGTGGCTGTGTTCCAATAATACTTAATTTCCAAAACCTTTGTGTTTTAAAATCCACCCACAGGCTGGACTGACCCGCAGGCTGTGGTTTGTCGACCCAGGTCTAGAGCAGCCTTGGTGGGTTTCTTTAATGCCAATGACTGTCGATGTTGCTTGGTTGACTGCCTGTAGAGTGCCTCACGTTCTGGATCTGTTGGGCTGCTTTTGGTGGAGTATGGTTTGGTTTACTTCTCTATCCCCTATATTTCCTGTAAACTAGAAGTTAGAGCTAGAGGCTTAATTAGGTTCATGCTCGCCATTTTTGGCAAGTCTACTTCAGAAGTGGTTTGACTTTTTTAAAATCTAAATTTATCTGACTTTAAAGACTTGGAAACCCTCATCAAAGAAGCTCAACATTACCAAAATAGGAGCTCAGCATTACTAAAATCGGCTTTGCCTGATGGCTGAGAATACATTTTTTCTCTTTTTCTTTTTACTTTTCTTACTTGTGGGAGAGTATATAGAGCTGTTATTTCTCAGAGTTCTTTCTTGATTAATTTTTGTGGGTACCTAGTAGTAGGTGTATATGAGATACAATGTGTAATAACCCTCATTACAGGGTATATGAGATACAATGTGTAATAATCACATAAATAATCAGGGTAAATGCGGTATCCATCACTTCAAGCATTTATCTTTTGTGTTACAATCTAATGATACTCTTTTAGTTATTTTTAAATGTACAATTACATTATTACTGACTATAGTCACCCTATTGTGCTATCAAATACTAGATCTTATTCCTGCTTTCTATGTTTCTGTACCCATTAACCATCTCTACTTTCCCCCAACCCCCCTACTACCCTTCCTAGCCTCTAGTAACCATCATTCTGATCTCTATCTCAGTGAATTCAATTGTTTTAATTTTTGGCTCCCACAAATGAGTAAGAACATGCAAAGTTTGTCTTTATGTGCCTACCTGGGTTATTTCACTTCACATAATGACCTCCAGCTCCACCATATTGTTGCAAACGACAGGCTCTCCTTTTTAATGGCTGAATAGTACTCCATTACATATGTGTGCCACATTTTGTCAAGGAGGTCTTGAGAACTTTGAATCCTTTCTCTAGGTCACTGGAAGGTGCCTGTATTCAAGGCATTCTTTGGCCCCTGAAGCATGTGAACTACATTTTTGCACTGAACAAAAATATATTCCTTCCTTGGGCATATGCCCAGGGTCTCAGATTGCCTTCTAATGGGAGTTAGGTCATTTATGTTTGTTTTTAAGCCCCTTATTGCTTAAATGTTTAATTTTCTTCAGTTGACTTCCTCTTATCTTACCTCCCAACAGGACCGAAAACTGGATATTTGGTCCCCGTGGACTTTCTGGTCACCCTATGAGGTAGATTTACTTTGTCTTGAGTCATGTGGAAGGACTCTGAAGTCACAAGTTTTTAAGACTCTCAGGCTTACTGTGGATCTGGATTCTAAGGCAACACTTCCTTGAAGAAACAAGCTTACAGGTGAGAACTCTTAGCCTCTGTTCTAGAGTGTTCATTGCTCAAGTTCTAGAGCACCACAAGAAGTATGCTGACAAATAGTGTCAGTTGGAAGCCCTTGTCTCTTTGTCATTTAAGAATAGTGGTGGGGGGCCAGGTATGGTGGCTCATACTGTAATTCCAGCAGTTTAGGAGGCTGAGGCAGAAGGATTGTTTGATCCCAGGAGACTGAGGCTGCAGTGAGCTGTGATTACACTGATTATGCCACTGTGCTCCAGCCTGGGCAACAGAGTGAGACCCTGTCTCAAAAAATTAAAGGGGGAGGGAAGGGAAGAATAGTAGAGAAACTGTATGTTCATTTCTGCATCTATTTTTCTTTGGGGTGTGTGGTGTTTTGACTTATAAGAATTATATATTGAGAATACGAATCTTTTGTCATATATACTATAACTATTTCCACCCTATTTTTTATACTTTGTGTAATACAATCTCTAGGCTTTGCAAAAAATTTTAATTTTATGTAGTTAAAATATCGATCTCCCCTTTACAGTGTCTTTGTTTTGTGTTTTGCTTAGAAAGACCTGCCCATTTTAAGGTTTCTTTTTAAAATTCATGTTGACACAGATAAATGAAAATGTAATGAGAGCTGGGAACATGTGATTCTGAAAAATACTATTGAAGGGGGAGTATTTCCAGACAATATAATACCAAACTAATGTTGGCATTAAGACTGGTCCTATGTTGCTAAGTGTTGAAGTTGGGTGATGAGTATTTGAGAGCTCCTTCTATCATTACCCTAGTTTTGTACATATTTTACTTTCCGTAAGAGTTTTTTTAAATTTTATTTTTATTTTTATTTTTTTACCAAGAATAGCAGGGGGAAATTGTATCTTTGTCCCATTCATTCATATGCAGCAGCTATTTATTAAGCTGTTCTGAACACTGGAGGGTATCATGTTAATAAATGAAAAAGGTATTGAAATTTCTGTTATGTGGGAGACAAATATTAGCATCATGGTTAAGGGCACCAACTTCTGTGTCAGACCGCCTGGCTTCTCGTCCTCCCACTGCCACTTACTAGCTGGGTGATTTTGGACTTTTTAATTAAAAAGATGTGTATAATAACAGCTGTCTGGAGGCTCTAGGGAGAATCTGTTTTCTTGCTTTTTGTAGCTGCTAGAGGCCACCTGCATTCCTTGGCTTATTGGCGCTTTCCTCATATTCCAAGCTAACAACATTGCCCTTTTCTGGCCCTGCTTTTGTCATCACATCTGTCTGATCTGATCCAGGACAGGTTTTCCAGTTTTAAGGATTCCTCATTTGATTAGATTGGGCCCACTTGGATAATCCAGATTAATCTCTGAATTTCAAGGTTCTTACATCTGTGAAGTCCCTTTTGGCATAGGAGGTAACATATTCATAGGTTCCAGGGATTAGGATGTGAACACCTTTGGGTGGCCATTATTCTGCCAACCACAGATTTGAGGAGACAAAAGAAAGTGAATGTGATTGAGTCCTTGGCAGGGAGGAGATGGGACTGGAGAGGGAGCCAGGCAGAGAGGATTCAGTAGGTCATCATACGTTTTGAAGTTCCTCCCAACAGTAAGAGGAAGTTATGGTCAGATTTATTCCCTCAAATCTGGAATCAGCTGTTTCTCCAAGGAGCCCTAGTTAGCTGTTTTAAAGTGAAAAATGATACTTAAAGACAGTAATCTGGACCTAAGAGGGTGCTCATTACTGTTGGATTGGCAGTTGTTTTTAAGCCATTTCAACAGACAGACAGGGAAAACCATTGTTCAAGATAAAATATTTCATGAGTGCATACTGGTAACATCCAAGTCTGTTTCTGGACTGCAGCGTTTTTGCTTAATGTCATAGAACTTATATCCATACCCCTTTCTTCCACTCCAGAAATCTCAGTTCACAGCAACCTAGTGTAATTGATGATTTGCTTTAGCCCTCACCCCACGGAGTCAGTGCCACAGGGGTGTGGGGATTGGGAGGAAGACCACGGAGGTAAAGTGTCATTTTTGTTACATCGTATCAAGCCTACATACCGTCTACAAGACTTCTCTCTTTTGCTGTTGACCTTGCTTACCTGACTGAAATAATGATTGGCAGGTTTCTCCACTGTAAAGTCACACTTTCCCCCTCCCTTCATACTGTGCTCTGAAAGGAAGTTATAGTGAGCAGCCTGCACTTCTGGAGGGAGGAGTTATTTAGACTTCATCTCCTTAAGGGGAAAGTATCTACATATGTTATTTGGAATTCTTCCGTGTAGGAGGTTTATCTGTTTTCTTGCATTTATTTACTCAGTCATTTATATCATTATGGACTCACAGACACTTATTTTATACTTTAGGTTCTAATCCAGTACTCCTTATTTTGTTCTCCAGTTGTTCCTGCTTTGGTCATTGGTAGCCTGTTCTGTCGTCTCTTGTGTCCCTTTGACTTGCCCCATCATTCTGGGCTGGTGGGTTTGTTTATTTTTGAGCACTTGCTTGCTTTCCGATATTGCTAGATGCCCTAGATTCTTCTTGTGTATTTCCTGCTCCGGTCTTAGGTTCAGCCGTTTCTCTAGGGAACCCTGGTCCCCTGTGTTGGAGATGTTGTTAGAAACCACAAGCTGGATGCTGGTGTGCTTATTTAGACTGCAGTGGCATTGCTTTTAGGTCCTCTCAGCTGATGGAGCAAGGAAATGTCTGTGTGTACTGACCTGTGTGTATACACGTATCAGTAAATACTTCTGTATGGAACCAGCTGTTTCTGTGAGTCCACACTGGTGTCTCCAGCCCTAATCCTTTACCCCATGGATCACTCTCGCCTTTTCCCTGCTGTCTCTCACCTCCCACTCCAACAGTGAGAAACCTGGCTCCCATCGCCTGTGGCTCATTTGCCTACTTTTCAGTACATACGTGTGTATGACAGCATTGGAATTGCCATCTCGCCCTATGGGAACCACTGAATCAATGAGAGCCTGGTTTTTATTAATATATACAGTTCCTTTTGCCTTTAGTCTTCTAACTGTGGACTGGGCCAACAGGTGAAACAGTTTCTTTGGGCAGGCTGAATGAGATCCTGCTACCTTGAGAACATCTTACCAGTCAGATCTACAGGGTGCAGATTCCATGGCTTCCCCCTGGCAGTTCTTCCATCACTTGGCTATTTTACTCCGCCTGAGCCAAGGCAGGCTTTGCTATCCTGACTTGACACAGAAGAGTTCCTTAGTAACTGTGTTCATTTGCTAGGGCTTCCATAGCAAATTACCACAGACTGGGAAGCTTAAGACAACAAAAATTTATTCTCGGCTCACAGAATCCAAAACCAGAATTCAAGGTGCTGTCAAGGCTGCCCTCCCTCCAAAGGCTGTATGGAAAGTCCCTCCCTACATTTTTCAGCTTCTGGTGGCTCCAGGTGTTCCCCAGCAAGTGGCCGCACAGCTCCCGGTTCTGCTCTGTCTTCACATGGCCCCTCCTCGGTGTCTGTCTTCTCTCCTGTCCCTCATAAGGATATCTGCCATGGGATTCGGGGCCCATGTAGGCTGCCCAGGATGATCTCATCTCAGCTTCCCTAATAAATCGCATGTGCAAAGTCCCTTTGCCGTGTGAGGTGCCATAGCCAAAGGTTCCAGGGATTAGGGCATGGGGATGTTTGCGGGAGACCTTTGTTCTGTCAGCCTCACTTTGTGATGCTGCAGCCATCGCAGGATCAGAGCAGATCCCAAGGCATTTTTGGCAGAGTAAGACCAGGTGCCAATCCCCGAGGTGTGTTTCTGCTGCTCTTATACACCGAGGCAGTGCCATCAGGTCGAGACCCAGCAGGCCCCTCCTTCCTCAGCGCTGAAGGGAGTGGGCTTTGGGCTGACAGGAGACATAGGTTCCGTGCGTGAATTCCATCAGCAGAACGGTGCTCAGAACCTTCTTTGATTCACTCTGTAGGGGCAGAAAGGGGGTGATCCCTCTCTACCCCATCATAAGGGTCGTGGCTGACACCCCTATGCCAAACATTAACAATAGAAAAGCAAAACACGTGTTCAGTCATAGTTTTACGTGACACAGGAGCTTTCAGAATGAAGACCAGAGACCCAGGGTGAACTCTCCAGATTTTGCTTAGATTTGAAGAAGCACAGACCGCCATGTGGAAATCCAATTGGAAAAAAGGGTGTGAGCCGATAGAAACAGACCGAGTGGGGAAGCCCAGCAAGGCCTGGCTCCAGGTTCTTCTTGGCCTCTCTGTTGTAGCATTTCTTCCTTCCAGGAATGGCGCAGGATCCTCTTGTCCAAGGTCTTTATGGCCAGCTGTTACACGGAAAGGCATGGGGAAGGCTAGAGTAGTATTTTTAGGTTTTATGGCTAGCTTTGGGGAAAGAGGTTCTGGTTCCTGTCACCTGCATTGGGGAAGAGAAATTCTGGATCCTATAGTTTGCCTTGCGGAAGGATGAGAGGGGCAAGACACGCAGGAGAAAGTCGGAGAGACTGAGCTGCTGAGCCCCACAACTCCTAGGCCCTCCCCTCCTGACAGCTGCCGGCACTCCTGCCTCCACACCCTGGGGGTGGTTTTGCTGCAACTGCTCTTTTATTTGAATTTCATGTTATTTTGTCTTGCATAATTGTTTTTGGATACTAGCCTAAACACTGCTGCGCTGTGAGCTCTGATTGGGTAAGAAACATGCCTTCCTCATTCGGAGTCCGCCATCATGCCTTCCACATAGTGGGGACCCAGTAAGAAAGAACTCACTTCCAGTTAGTCGAGAGTGTTTTTACAGAACTCATGTTCTGAGTCAGGCCAGAGTAAATTAGAGTAAGGAAGAGTATATGCGGGAATACTCCTCATATTATGCTGTGTTCTTGTCCATTTTTCAAACGACCACATTTACTTTTCAAGCTTTTGAGTGTTAATTACCTCTTCCTGCTGTTGTCATCTGTACTTGGGAGTATGAAGAGGTAAGTTTAATGAAAATTAATATTTTTACATCTCATGATGGTTTTATTAACTTACCAGCATTAAATGAGGTTTGAAAAGTGTTCTTTGAGCCATTAGTGAAAATCATCATAACTGCCTGCTTTGAATTACTCTTCCTCCCTTGATTTGGTGTTCTGCAAAGTTAGATCCAGATTATAAAAGCCTAATAAAAACTTAGGAGATTAGTGTATCTCATAAATGAACAAAGAATGGTTTGACGGCATTGCAGGGAACATTTACGAAGTCTAAGTCATGGTTAACATAATTTTAGGAGGAATTGTGAACAGCAAGATCTTTTACAATAGAAGTCAAGTAGACTCACAGGTAAGCCAGCAGTACCAGGGTTCCGGGGCTTAAGATCAGCTGGGATATAACTGAATGTACTGACTGGGAGCTTGCCGGAAGCTCAGTTACCTGCCTCTCACTGGGTTTCTCAAGCCTCTGTGTCACTTTCCATCTGGGCTATCTGGCAGATACCTTACACAAATGCGACACATTCTGGTCTCTCGGGCTTCAGTGTAGTGGTGGCATAAGTGGATGTTTTCATTATGTAGAATAAAAACAATATTGGCAGAATATCTATAACAGAGACATCTTGAACAAACTTGTGTCCAGGGAGGCGCTCTCTCCTTTGGCAGTGTTTGGGATTAGAGCTGTAGAGGTGAAGGTGGCCGCTACTGTGGGAGGAAAAGAGGAGTGCACTTGGTGTTCGGACATTTCCCTGTGGACGCGCAGATGCCAGTATCTCCTTATCAAATGAATGGCTTTCAGAGTCAACTTTGTGGTCAGGGCTCTCAGAAAACATCCATTTCCCTTTCCTATCTTTCCCTTCTGATATTTTAGTTGTGCCTGAGTAAATAACGAACCCCTGGTGAAGAAAGGCAAGTGAAAATGTCATTCCCACCCTTTGTTCATAACAATTAGGTACAAATTGGCCTTGAACTTGATTCCTGCAGTGATAGACATCCC
>NW_012104632.1:126204-155295 GCF_000951045.1 Mandrillus leucophaeus
TTCTCCTGCCTCAGCCTCCTGAGTAGCTGGGATTACAGGCACACGCCACCATGCCCAGCTAATTTTGTATTTTTAGTAGAGGCGGGGTTTCTCCGTGTTGAGGCTGGTCTCGACCCCCTGACCTCAGGTGACCTGCCTGGCTCGGCCTCCCAAAGTGCTGGGATTACAGGCGTAAGCCACCGTGCCCGGCTTCAAGTCAGAATTTTTAAATCCCATCTATTGTATTTGGTTTATGTATCTCTTGTCTCTTTTAAAAATAATTTTGTATGCCAGGCATTAATTTGATTCAGAGTGTTCTTATTCTTTTACCTTTCATTTTTAACTATTTTAGAGTAGTTGCATGCTCTCATGCTTTCATTCATTATTATTAAGTTTATATACAGTAAAACCAACTTGTTTGCACAATGTGAATAGATTTAAAATGTGTGGATTCTTGTACTGGCCATCACCAACGGTATACAGAGCAGTCCCATCACTGCTTTTGTAAATTCAAGCCTCACCTGTTAACTGCTATGGTTTAGGCTCTCAGCTGGTGGTAGTATTTAAGAAACACAGAATGGAGATTCCTGTCATCTACTTGGAAGAACGGTAGCATATAGGTTTTATTTTGTCACTTGAATCTCCCTGTTTTTCCTCTGAAAAGTTGCTGGAGGGTTCAACCTATTGACAGACCTTCCTTTCTAATATAGGAACATCACAAATGAAGAACAGCTGACAAAGGAGACTGAGGACAGACGTCAGATGGGCTCTTGAGGTTGCTGTGGCTGAAGCCTCAGAGGCCAACTGCAGGGAAGATTTGGTTTCAAGTGTTAAAGAAATGGGATAGATTTCTTCCTCTTTTTTTTTTTTTTACACACAAGTGTGATTTATATATTATATGATATTCTGTAGGAAGCAGTTCTGTTAATTTCTTTTTATTATTTCAGCTTTTTTTTTTAGATACAGGAGGTACCTGTGCAGGTTTTCTACAGAGCATATTTTACCCAGGTAGTGAGCATAGTACTCAGTGGGTCATTTTCAACCCCTGCCTCCCTTCCTTCTCTGATCTAGTATCTTCAGTGGCTCTTGCTCCCAGGTTTATGTCCATGTGTGCTTAGCATTTAGCTCCCACTTGTAAGTGAAAATGCGGTATTTGGTTTTCTTTCTTTTTTGAGATGGGGTCTTGCTCTGTTGCCCACACTGGAGTGCAGTGGTGTGATCTCAGCTCACTGCAACCTCTGCCTCCCAGGTTCAATCGATTCTCCTGCCTCAGCCTCCTGAGTAGCTAGGACTACAGGTGCATACCACCACGCCCAGCTAATTTTTGTATTTTTAGCAGAGACGGGGTTTCACCATGTCGGCCAGGCTGGTCTCAAACTCCTTACCTCAAATAATTCCACCTGCCTCAGCCTCCCAAAAAGTGCTGGGATTACAGGCATGAGCCACCACGCCCGGCCAGGTTTTCTCTTCCCTTGTTAATTCTGTTAAGCTTATGGCCTCCAGCTGCATCCATGATGCTGCGAAGGACATGATTTCTTTCTTTTTTATGGCTGTGTAGTGTTCCATGGAGTGTATGTGCCACATTTCCTTGTCCAATCCACTGCTGATGGGCACCTGTGTTGATTCCATGTCTTTGCTGTTGTGAATAGTACAGCAATGAACATATGAGTGCATGTGTCTTTTTGGTAGAATGATCTATTTTCCTTTGGATATATACCCAGTAATGAGATAGATAGGTAGCTCTGTTTTAAGTCCTCTGAAAACTCCAAACTGCTTTCCACGGTAGCTGAACTAATTGACATTTCCACAAACAGTGTATAATCATTCCCTTTTCTCCACAGCCTCGCCAGCATCTTTTTTCTTTCTTGACTTTTTGATAATGCCATCCTGACAGGTGTGAGATGGTATCTCTGTGGTTTTGATTTTCATTTCTCTGACTAGTGAAGATGAGCTTTTTTTGGTATGTTTGTTGGCCACTTGTATGTCTTCTTTTCAGAAGTGTCTGTTCATGTCCTTTGCCCATTTTTAATGGGTTTCTTTGTTTTTTGCTTGTTGATCCTGTGGTCAAGTCGTTTTTGGTTTAAAACTAACGTATTAGGCCAAGTGCAGTGGCCCTCAACTGTAATCCTAGCATTTTAGGAGGCTGAGGCATGTGGATTGCTTGAGCCCAGGAGTTTGAGACCAGCCTGGGAAACATAATGAGACCCCATGTCAAAACAAACAAATAAAAAACCTAACGTATTAATTGACCATTACATCTGTTGGGATTGGAATACATCAGAAATAGTAAAGGATTAGTAGGGATGTTATGTCCATTGGACTCAAGTCTTTGTTTTGTTTAAAAAGTTATGTATGGGTCTCTTTCAAACTTCTGGCTTACTGAGATTGTTTCAATGAAGTCACATATATGCACATACATTTCATGGGATGGGGGAAGGGGTAATGGAAGAGTATTGGGCCTTTAGTCCAGGATGTTTAGAATACCAGACTAATACACCTGCTGCCCCCTGGTGGCAGTGTAGTAAACAGTGAAGTTCAAAGGTAAGCACTTGTGGAGAGCTAAGTCCAGTGGACTGTGGGTGTCAAGAGGATTGTAGAGGAAACTGGGAGATGCCGCTTCTCTCCCACTCTTCTTGTGATTGCTACCTATATGGTCTTAGAAAAATCATTTAGTTTGATTGAAGTGTAGATTTCATGTTCTTCAACTTTAAAATGTACTTTCTAAACTTTTTCCAGCATTAATACCCTGTTCTTCTCCAAGGGTATTAATAAAAGATGCCATTGTATAGCAAGAGATGTCAAGTTCAGTTTTTTCCTTTAGCAGCTGTATCCTAAGAAACCCCAGATATTTATTCAGGAAAGCAAGTTCTAGGGTACACCCTGAAGCTGGATACAGATTCAGCTCTGGGCAGCAAAATGCATAAACCTACCTGCAGCACAGTTCATCATTAATCAGTATGAGGACTCTGCGTTCTTATGAAAAGCTCACATCATCTAAAACACGTTTTTTTCCGAGACGGGCGGATCACGAGGTCAGAAGATCGAGACCATCCTGGCGAACACGGTGAAACCCCATCTCTACTAAAAAATACAAAAAATTAGCCGGGAGGAGGTGGCGGGCGCCTGTAGTCCCAGCTACTCGGGAGGCTGAGGCAGGAGAATGGCGTAAAACCCGGGAGGCGGAGCTTGCAGTGAGCTGAGATCCGGCCACTGCACTCCAGCCTGGGCAACAGGGCGAGACTCCGTCTCAAAACAAACAAACAAACAAAAAACAGAAAAAACAACGTTTTTTTATCCTGGTGTGGTGGTGCATGCCTGTAGTCCCAGCTACTCAGGAGGCTGAGGCAGGAGGATCCTTTGAAGCAAGGAGTGTGAGGCCACAGTGCACTATGATCACACCTGTGAATAGCCACTGCACCCCAGCCTGGGCAACATAGCAAGACCCTGCCTACAAAAGTAAATAACTGTTTTAAACATTAACACATACATTTTACCATCTTAACCATTTTTAAGTATACAGTTCAGTAGTATTACGTATATTCACATTGTTATGCAACCAACCTCCAGAACATTTTCATCTTGCACAACTGAAATTCTATATCCATTAAACAACTCCCCATTTTCCCTGTCCCCCCATCTCCTGGTAATCACCATTCTGTTGCCTATCTGTATGAATTTGACTACTCTATGTATGTCATAAAAGTGGACTCTTACAGTATTTGTCTTTTTGTGGACTGGCTTATTTTGCTTTGCATAATGTTCTCAAGGCTCATCCATGTTGTAGGATGGGTCAGAATTTCCTTTTAGCCTTTTCAAGGCTCTGTAATATTCCATTGTGTGTATATGCCACATTTTCTTTATCCCTTCCTCTGTCAGTGGACACTTGGCTTGCGTCCACCCCTTGGCTGTTGTGAATACTGATGCTGGGAGCGTGCATGTGCTATGTCATTTTTAGTGTACTGTGCTGACTAATGCAGAGAAGGGCTTATACAGGTTTTTCCTGCACATAAAAGGTTAAATTTCATAATAAAGAACACCAGTCAACCATACCAGATAACTAGTATATGGCTTTTTGTATGTTTGAGTGAGTTAAAAAAGGATAACATTTATTGGATACAAGATATATACCAGGCATTATTATATATGTGATATATTCTATTTAGTCTTTATAATTCTGTGATTTATCCTTCACTCAGAGGGACTAAGAGTTGTTTAAATCATGTGTGTGCCAGAATGTGTATATACATACATTATCTCCATACCTCAGTGTTTGAGGTGGGCATTATTATCCTGATTTGTTGGGAGTTGGAACTGAGGTTCAGAGAGATGAAACACCCTGAACAAGGTCACACAGCTAAAAGATGGCAGGGTTTTACCTGACTTTGAAATGAAGTACATCTGGTTCTAAAGTGTGTCCCCTGGGCTGGGTGTGGTGGCTCATGCCTATAATCCTAGCACTTTGGGAGGCTGAAGTGGCAGGATCGCTTGAGGCTAGAAGCTTGAAACCAGCCTGGCCAAATGAGACCCCGTCTTTACAAAAATTAAAATTAAAAAAAGAAAACGTGTTCTCTGTCCGCACCACACTTTCTTCTGCTGCACAGCATATACATCTGTGTTCTGAAGGATATTAGAGTGATATCAAAGAATGGCACTTCTATATTGTCACTAGAAAAACTGTAATATCTTTGCATTAAATATGGTCTTTTCAATTTTCCTTGCAAAGACACAGCATCATTTTGGATGAGTTCATCTGAAATGTATTGCCAAGGCTTGCCTGCTGGGGGATTTTGCAAAATAAATCTCCCTCCTTACAAAAGGGTGCTTCTCACGTGCTAGTTCCCATGTATCTGAGGTTACCCTCCTTGACACTGTTATATTCCCTTTTTTCCCTTCTTTCCTTTGGATTGGCAGAGAGCTAGGACTGTTGTCACTGCTCTCTTCATCCCCATCTCTTTAATGCCATGGTGTTTTGGGCTAGAGCTTTGATCTGTTCTGGCACCGTGTTTTCACACAGCTCAAGGGCTATAAACTGTCCTCATAGGGGGTCGTTTTCTTGGAGACTCAGCAATCTCTCAGGGAGGCCAATTGCAACATTTTCTCACATATGGAATTACTAGATGAACAAAGAAGTTGTGATACATCATCTGAGCAGGCATTTAAGCCTAAGATTCCACATTTTTGGGTAACCTTATAGCAGCACCCACTCTCTGCAGTAAAAATTTACTGTATTTTAGTCTATTCTCATATTGCTAATAAAGACATACCTGAGACTGGGTAATTTATAAAGGAAAGAGATTTAATTGACTCATGTTCAGCATGGATGAGGAGGCCTCAGGAAACTTATAATCATGGTGGAAGGGGACATTGCTTGGGATTTTTTAAACTTAGAGGATGGGTAAGGACCCAGACTGTTCCAGAGATTCATTTGAGGTCTGATGTAATTTGGCTGTGTCCCCACCCAAATCTCATCTTGAATTGTAGTTCCCATAATCCCCACGTGTCGTGGGAGGGCAGGTGGAGATAACGGAATCATGGCAGCAGTTCCCCCCATCCTGTTCTTGTGATAGTGAGTGAGTTCTCATGAGATCTGATGGTTTTATAAGGGGCTTCCCCCTTCACTGGGCACTCATTTTCCTTGATGTCACCATGTGAAGAAGGACATGCTTGCTTCCCATTCCACCATGATTATAAGTTTCCTGAGGCCTTCTCAGCCATGCTGAATATAAGTCAATTAAACCTCTTTCTTTTATAAATTACCTAGTCTCAGGTATGTCTTTATTAGCATTATGAGAATGGACTAATACAGTAAATTTGTACCACAGAGAGTGGGGTGCTACTATAAGGATACCCAAAAATGTGGAAACCACTTTGGAACTGGGTACAGGCAGAGGTTGGAGCAATTTGGAGGGCTCAGAAGAAGATAGGAAAATGTGGGAAAGTTTGGAACTTTACCTAGAGACTTGGAGGGCTCAGAAGACAGGAAGATGTGGGAAAGTGTGGAACTTCCTAGAGACTTGTTCAGTGACTTTGTCCAAAATGCTGATAGCAACATGGACAATAAAGTCCAGGCTGAGGTGGTCTCAGATGGAAATGAGGAACTTGTTGGGAACTGGAGCAAAAGTGACTCTTGTTATACTTTAGAAAGAGACTAGTGGCATTTTGCCTCTGCCCTAGAGATCTGTGGAACTTTGAACTTGAGAGAGGTGATTTAGGGTATCTGGTGGTAGAAGTTTCTACGTGGCAAAGCATTCCAGAGGAAGCAGACCATAAGAGTTTGGAAAATATGCAGCCTGACAATGTGATAGAAAAGAAAAACCTATTTTCTGGGGAGAAATTCAAGCCCACTGCAGAAATTTGCATAAGTAACAAGGAGCCAAATGTTAATCACCAAGACAGTGGGGAAAATGTCTCCAGAGCATATCAGAGACATTCTCAGCAGCCCCTCCCACCACAGGCCTGAAGGCCTAGGCGGGAAAAATGCTTTTGTGGGCTGGGCCCAGGGCCCACCTGCGCTGTGCAGCCTCGGGACATGGTGCCCTGCCTCCTAGTTGCTTCAGCTCCAGCTGTGGCTAAAGGGGCCAACGTAAAGGGCAGTCCATTGCCTCAGAGAGTACAAGCCCCAAGCTTTGGCAGCTTACATGTGGTGTTGGGCCTGTGAGTACATAGTGGTCAAGAATTGAGGTTTGGGAACCTCTGCCTAGATTTCAGAGGATGTGTGGAGGCACCTGGATGTCCAGGCAGAACTTTGCTGCATGGGCAGAGCCCTCATAGAGAACCTCTGCTAGAGCAGTGCAGAAGGGAAATTTGGGGTTGGAGCCCCCACACGGAGTCCCCACTGGGGCACTGCCTAGTAGAGCTGTGGCAAGAGAGTCCTTCAGACTCCAGAATGGTGGAACCAGCAATGGCTTGCACTGTGCACCTGGAAAAGCAGCACTCAATGCCAGTCTGTGAAGGCAGCTGGGAGGGAGGCTGTACCCTGCAAGGCACAGGGGCGGAGCTGCCCAAGGCCATGAGAGCCCACCTCTTGCATCAGCATGCCCTGGATGTGAGACATGGAGTCAAAGGAGATCATTTTGGAACTTTAAGATTTAATGATTGCCCTATTGGATTTCAGACTTGCATGGGGTCTGTAGCCCCTTTGTTTTGGCCAATTTCTCCCTTTCGGAATGGGTTTATTTATCCAATGGCTGTACCTTCATTGTATGTAAGAAGCAACTAACTTGATTTTTATTTTGTGGGCTCATGGGCAGAGGGGACTTGCTTTGTGTCAGATGACGACTTTGGACTTCACTTTTGAGTTAAAGCTGGAATGAGTTAAGGCCAAGGAACTGTTGGGAGGGCATGATTGTGTTTTGAATTGTGAAGACAAGATTTGGGAGGGGCCAAGGGTGGGATGATATGGTTTGGTTGTGTCCCCACCCAAATCTCATCATCTTGAATTGTAGTTCCCATAATCCTAATGTGTCAAGGAAGGCACCTGGTGGAGATAATTGAATCATGGGGGACGGTTTCCCCATCCTGTTCTCATGATAGTGAGCTCTCACGAAATCTGATGGTTTTATAAGGGGCTTGCCCCTTCACTGGGCACTCATTCTTCTCCTTGATGCCACTGCCTTGTGAAGAAGGACATGTTTGCTTCCCCTTCTGCCATGATTATAAGTGTCCTGAGGCCTCATCAGCTATGCTGAACGTGAGTCAATTGAACCTTTCTTTTATAAATTACTCAGTCTTGGGTATGTCTTTGTTAGCACCATGAGAACAGACTAATACAAGGTCTTCAGTAAACCCTGACAGCAGGATGTTGGCCAATAAATAGAAAAAGTGGGATTGGTAGAAATTGCTGATTGCAACCAAATATCCATTCTCTTCTTTCTTAATTACTGGTCCTGTTTTATTCAGTGACCCATCTGCCTAATTATGGTGAATGAGAGGTAAGCAGAGATGCGTGAGGCTTCCAGGAAGGTTTTAAAAAGGAACCTGATTCAGTTGGAAGTAAGGCCCTGGGATTCTCCACCTGCCCTGCCTCATGCCACCACCTTTGAATGTGACATTATGCTAGAGCTCCACTAGCCTTTTTCTCTTGTGAGGGGAGATGGTAGTACCTGAGATTAGAAATTAGTTAACACATAAAGGGGTCAGTCAGATATGTAACTACATTCAGGCTAGTGGGAGCCAGGTTTCCCAGTGTCAAAGAAGAGAGTTATGAATACAGAAATGCAGAAAACTGGAATAAATCCTGTGATATGCTTTGGGTTGTGTTTGTGTGAATTCATGATTTTCAGTAAGTGTAGACAGATACAGAAGTGAACATAGATGTAAAGGTGTAAAGAAGTGAATGTAAGTGTGCATGTGTGTATGTTTGTATGTGGATATAGGCATATATTCTGCTGGCGGCGGGGGTTGCAGACAGATGCAGCCCAATGACAGCACACCCCGCACCCTGATCTTGGCATCTAAATACCATTTTCTACAAGAGAACAAGAGCTCCTTGGAGAGAGGGCTGATGCCAGGGCTGGGACAGGGAAAGTCTAGGATGAGCCTGGAACGTCTTGAACCAGAAAGCAACGGAAGAATGAGGAAGCTAGACCAAGGGGACAGAGAAGCTTGCTGGAATTCACCCCATCTGTCCAAAAGGAGACAATGTAAGCATCAAAAGAAATAATGATAGCATTGGATATAATAGGAAACCATAAGTCCATACAGATACAAATAATGAACAAGTGGCAGGTCTGATGGTGAACGAGATGTTGCGTGGTTTCAAAATCCCTCTTCATGAAATACTTACCAACTATAAAGGGCCAAAGAGTAACTTCTCTGTGGAGAAGCCTGGCAGTCACCACCTTAGGTGATTGGAGTGAATGTCATCAATAATGGAGCAAGTTGAAATCGTGAGGTGTCTGATAGGCAGCGAGAAGAACATAGCATCATTTCTGAAAGATTCCTGCTCAGGCTACACCATCCAAATCTAATCAGGAGACAGCATCAGACAAAACCAAACTGAGGGACATTCAACCAAATCAGTGGCCTGCAATCTTTAAAAGATCGTGAATGCCAAAGACGGGCAGGAATTATTTCTTGGATGGAAGGAGGCTAAAGGACATAGCTACATACAATTCGGATTGTGCACTGAGCCCTTTTGCTGTAAAGTACATTATCAGGACAGTTTAAAAAGTTCAAACGGTCTGCGAGAAGGTAGTAAACCTAGTCACGAATGCTGATGCCCTGATGTCACACATGTAGTGTGGTGAGATCAGCTGTCCTTGTGGGAAACAGACATGACCATGTTCAGGGATGAAGGGCATCAGGTTGGCAACTAACCAGTAGTTTACTCTCTGAGCAGACACTTCTTAAATACCCACCACACCCAGGTACCAGGGCTGAGAGCCGAGGAGCATGAGTTGCTGGTGCCCGGGCCGCCAGCGATCTGGCAAAGGAGACCTCAGCAGCCGCAAGGCCAGGGGCAAAGGGCTGCGGTGTCCCAGGGTCAGCTCTGCCTCTAGGGCTTAGGGTCAGAGGCATGCTACCAGGATGATGGTGTTTGAAGTAACCTGGAAGCACAAGGAGGATTTTGCCAGGCAGAGTGCTGAGGAATGAAGAGTGAGGGGCCTGAAAGGCAGTAGCAACCTAGAAAACAAAGAAAGTACCACAGGCAGTGTGAGGCGTGGCTGAGCGGCAACTGGCCTTTGTGAGCAGGTGAAGACATTTGGATTGGCTCTCTGGAATTATCCACTGCTGAGGAACAAATCACCCCCAAAATTAGTGACTGAAAACAACAAAAATGATCCCACAGTTTCTGTGGCTGAGGATCTAATAGTGGCTTAGCTGTGTGATTCTGACTTGGGTCTGTCACAGGCTGCACTCAGGTGCTGGCTGCACTGTGGCCTTCTCCAGGCTTGACTTGGGGAGGCCCCGAGCTCACTTACCTGACAGCTGGCATGCCTTGGTCCTTTCTGGCTGTTGGTGGAGACCTCACTTCTTCTCTACGTGGCATCTCCATGGAGATGCTCATAGCATGGCAGCTGCTTCCTTCACAGTGGGGGATCTGAGAGCAAAGGAGAGCCCCCAGGACAGAAGCCGCAGTCTTTTTATAACTGAATCCCATCACTTCCTCTGGATTGTGTTTGTTGGCAGTTAGTCACTAAACCCATGCTCAGCGGGGCAGCAGTCACACAGGGACAGGGATGCCAGGCACAGGCTTGGTGGGTGCCATGTGAGAGTCTGCTTGCCACACAGAAGTCCCCACAGCTGGACAGGCAGGGGCACGACCGGGCATGCATCTTGGAGATATCACTCCAGCTTTGAGGGGGAGCAGCAGTGAAACTATTTGGGAGAGGATCACACAGGATAGAACTGCATGGGGAAGAAGAAAGGGGCATCCTCATCAATGTAAAACACTGCTCAAGCAGTTGGGAAGGGAAGGGGGGTTAACCTGAGTGGTTAGAAACCAGCTTCTGCAGAGAGGCTTTTGCAGGAACTCTTTGCTGTGAAAGCTACAAGGCAGCGACCTCGTTTCAAACACCTGGTGTCACCAGCATCACGTTTTAAAGTTGTGAAATATCAGGGCTGTTATTTTTTCAGTTGTCTCATAAGCACTACTTTGCCTTGACTGTCAGATGTCAAATGTGCAAATGAAAGCTGTTTACGTTGTCAGGTAGGTTGACTGGACCAGGCTTTAAAATACCAATTCATCCCTTTTGAGAGGTGACACTCTGATCTTTCAGCATGATGGTTAAAGGATTGTGTCTTTCCTTTTGAAATCTCCCAGTTTTTTGAAGTCTGATCTGAGCAAAAATTATTTTAAAGAATGAAGTTTTCCCTGAGATTTTTGATTTTTGATTTCACCAAGCCAGTCTAAACAAGATGAGCTGTGAATTCTGGGGGCAGAGCCACATATGCAGTGGGAAGAAGGTCAAAGATTGGGAAGGGGAAGGCAGCCATCCCCTGTGAAATACTACAGAGAGAGCATTCCAGGTCCGCATCACAACAGGCTTTTCCTTGCATCATTGTGCTTGAAGTTAAAAACAAACATCACAACCACCCTTTAAACCTGTATGTTCCTTGGGAATAACAGCAGTCTGGAGTGTGGTTAAAATGCTGCTTCTGGAAGGGTGACCTGGGCCTCGGGCTTCCCTCCCTCATGAAGGCCTGGCTTCTGCTGGGTTCAGGCCAACCCCCCCACCCGCCACCCTGAGCATGGAGCACTCAGAGCCGGGTACTACATGATGCTGGTGACACCAGGTGTTGAAAGTAAAAAATGGAATGTATTCCACACTTTTCAAATGGCCATTCCTGTGGCTTAGTATTTATACTTCGGTCGACCTTGAATCATGAGAGTAAAAACATAATGCTCTTAGAAAATGTGTCCTCCGCGTTATTTAGGCAACAGTCTCGTAGTTACATAGAATGATGGGGAAATTTAAAGGTGAATATGTACTAAACTTGGAAGGGCTACCTGTTAGTTATTCTAAGGCTTTTTGTATTATCTTCATTTTTATGTATTTTGTTTTGCTTTTTGTATAACTTGGATAATTTTTTTAAAAAAGATATGTTTATACAAATCTTCAATCTTTAATACTTGGAAAATTAGCTTTTCTGGTTCATTGAACTTGCCATGTAGGTGAAGGTTGAATGTAAGTCTTTTTTAGGAAAACCTGTGAAAATGAAGAACTGTCCCTTCTCTGTTTTTACGGTATACAGAGCATCATGAATCCTCTTTAATCTAAAAGTTAATAGTTCGAGAACGTCACTGTAAAACAGAAAGACCCTTCCCACAATCAATGATTTTTCCAAAGGGTAATTACCAGAATCACCTGGAGACCTTTGAAAAATACTGTATTTTATTTGAAATGTAGATTCCTGCCCCCAACTCCTAAATTACTAAATCCAACTCTCTTGCGAGGGGCCTAGAAAATCAGTGTTGAAGCTTCACATGCATTTTGGGAACTCAGCAGGCGTGGGGAGCCCCAGCCACAGGTCCAACCGAGGGTGGCCACAGGCACCTAGCCTGCTTCCCTCTGGGAGGAGGGAAGAACTGGGAGAGGCTTCCCTCCACCCAGTCCCTGTCTTTTGGTTTGCAGTAGCCCACAGGCCCCCAGAGGGTCCAAATCCCTGTTCCCTGCACACGTCTGGGCTCATGCTCCTTGCCTGGAAGGCACCCCACCTCCTCCTCTCCCCTCTTTCCAGCATGGTTTTTACCCTCCTCCCCAGCAGGGGCAGTGCCCAGCCCTGTCGGGGGCTGCATCCAAGTCACCCACAAGCAAAATCCATTCTTTTTCCCATTCCTTATGATGCGCTGAACAAACCCCTCGCTGTGGCATTCCACACATCATATTCTTATAGTAGATTTTATCTGTATCATCTCTTAAAGTTTAGTTTAATTAATTAATGTAAAGACAGGGTCTTACTATGTTGCTCAGGCTGGACTCAAACTCCTAGGCTCAAGTTATCCTCCTACCGTGGCCTCCCGAGTAGCCAGGACGACAGGCATGTGCCACCATGCCCAGCGTGGACCATTTTAAAAGATTTATTTACTTTTAATTTAGAGGTTTTTTTATTGAGACAAAATTCACAGAACAGAAAACCATTTAAAAGTGAAGGATTCAATGATTATTTAGTACATAATGTTATGTGACCACAACTTCTGTCCAGTTCCAGAATGTTTTCCTCACCCCAAAAGAAAGAAACTCCGTCCGCTCTAAGCATCCCTCCCATTCTTCCATCCCGAGCCCCTGGCAGCCTCCATCCCCCTTCCCGTCACTGTGGCTTTGCCCGTGCTGGGTGTTCTGGATCAGTGGATGCATGTCACACATGCCCCATGTGTCTGGCCCCTCTGATTGAGGATAATGTTTGCAGATTCATCCTGGGGCAGCGTCCATCAGTGCATTCATTCGCTAGGGTTGCCACAACCAAGTGCCACAGACCAGGTGGCTTGAACAACAGAACTTTCTCACAGTTCTAGAGGTTCAGAAGTCCAAGATCAGGGACCAGCAGGGTTGGTTTCTCTGGAAGTCTCTGCTTGGCTTGATTTATATAAGTAAGATTATGTGGAGTTTGCTTGCAATTCAAGGCAAGTAATGCTTTGATTTGCTTTCTTTTTCAGCACATGACAGTGGGTGCCCAGGCAGGGGAACGGGAGCTGTTTTTTGGGGGTTAGGAGCTTGAACTCTGAAGTCAAGAGCCCACACAAGTTTAAGGCCATGCCTTTTTTTTTTTTTTTTTTGAGACAGAGTCTTGCTCTGTTGCCCAGGCTGGAGTGCAGTGGCGTGATCTCAGCTCACTGCAACCTCCACTTCCTGGGTTCAAGTGATTCTCATGCCTCAGCCTCCCAAGTAGCTGGGATTACAGGCGCCCACCACCATGGCTGGCTAATTTTTGTATTTTTAGTAGAGACGGGATTTTGCCATGTTGGCTGGGCTGGTCTCAAACTCCTGACTTCAGGTGATCTGCCCGCCTCAGCCTCCCAAAGTGTTGGGATTACAGGTGTGAACCACCACACCTGGCCTCATGTGCTTCTCTTACCAGTGGTGTGACTTTGGGTGAGTTGCCTGCGCTGTCTGTCCCAGTGTCCTCTGAGTGCTGTGAAGGTGGGTGAAGTATATGTGGTGAATCACAGGTACTGCGTGAGGTGCTAGGCATGATCCTTGCTGGTGCCAGGTTTGGAGAAAATGGTGTTCATGCAAGGAAAAATTTTTTTTCTGTGCAAAACTAAGGTGTATTTATGAAAATGGAAATCAAGTCTTACCCTCCACCGAGCTTAGTTGTAGAGAATATCTAGGGTAGTTTCTGTCAGGATCCACACAGGCAGTGGACAGGGGCTTGCCATTTTATAGAAGAATAAAATTTCACAACTTCTGTGTACTTGCAGTAATTTGAGCTTTAGGGTGAAACTTGCGAGGTAGGCAAGGTAAGAGTTTCTGTCCCCATTTAGAGGCACCTAAACCCCGGTGAGGCAAAGTGAGTCACCTGGGAGCTGTCTGGAATCTGGTCCTTTTGAACCCACTGTTGCACACAGCCTCCTCTGGGGCATGGAGACTCTGCAGCATGACCTTTGAGCACAGTTAATGATTTCCTATTTGTTTTATTTCATTCAAAACAACTGTCATTGCTTGAACCCACCTGTGCTGGGCACTCGTGTACTCCCCGGGGATACCCCCACCATCTCTGGGAAGTGCTGGGGTCTCACTGGACAGAGAAGGAGATCCAGGATGAGAGGTTCAGTCATTTGCCAAGGTCGTGAGCCCCAGCCCGCCACTGAGCAGCACCTCTGCCCCTCCATGGTCCCGGGTTGGAGGTGTGAAGGGCATCGCAGGCTCTCCCACTGCTGGGTTCTTCTAAGTACAGGAATCTCTGCTGCACACATCTTCTGAAGATGGCATTCTCTTGATCTGAGAAGGGAACCAGTACCACTTGCTGGGTGTTTAGCCTGTGCTGCACATTGCAGAATTTCATCCTGGTGTTAATAGCCCCAGGTAAGACAAGGCCACGTGTCCAGGAAAGCCTTCTGTGGGAAGACACAGCATTAAGATAGCTCAAAATCAGGGTGAGGAGGCAGAAGGCAGGGCTAACCATCTTCATCCATCAACTATTACCTTTACGATAGAAACCATTTCAGTGTTATTTTTATATTTGCTATGGATCGATAGAGAATTGCATTATTTTAACGCTTTATTGAGAAATAATTCACATGCCATACGGTTCACCACCGTTACGGAATCAGATGTAAGCAGCTCTCTGGGGCTGTTCCTAATATGGAAATGTTGCTTATACCAGAAAACGATAACCAAAAGGAAATATAACACAAAGTTCAAGGAAAGCTTGTAGATAATCACTAGTAAAATAATAGCAGTGGAGCTGGAAATACTGAAATGGAGAGGTTAAAATGCCCTGGGAGGGTATTGATGCTTGATGAGACTTAGGTGGGCGTAGCCACAAGCTTCACCATGAATGCAGAGTCAGGAGCTGGGGGAAGAGGCGCGTGTTCCTGAGCTGTGTGGATGAGTGGTGTAGGAGGCGTGTTTGTGATGAAATGACAGCCCACCAGCCCACTATCCCAGGCCCTGAAGGAGATGTGGGGTGCGCAGCCTGGGCTGTCAGAGATGTTTGCAATTGCAAAGATTCTGACCCATATTTTCCCCCACACACATCCGTCTTGCTAGAGCACATGTCCTGGTTCTTTAGAAAATCACTCCATTGTACTTTAGGACACCATGTCCTAGGAACACACTGACACCAAAAACCTTGGCCAAGAGTCAGAAAAACAAAGCTAGATTATGTGAGGGAATGGAAATGTCCAGAATAAAAGGTGGGGAGGCTAAAGGGATCGCACAGAGCTCAATGACAGCAGAGCTGCAAAGCTGCAGCCCTCCTCAGCCAGGTGCAGCCCCAGTGAAAGCAACGGATACAAACCCAGAGGGCACGCTCCCAGCGCAGCCCTCGGGGCCCGGGAGAGCCACACAGGTCCCACAGACGCTCACTCCCTGTCCATTCCCTTTTGGCCCTGGAAGTAGACTTGAGTTAAGCTCCTGGGTAAAAAGCTAAGAAAGGAGAATATCAAGAGACTTCCAGCCGTATTCACTCAAATAGGAAGAGAGAGGAACAGACTCGCCTATGTGGCGAAGAAGAAAAGGCTTAATGTTTATGGAGCAGCAACACGCTGCAGAAAAGCGAGTCAGATCCTGGGGTGTTGAAGGACTTTGTTCAGATGCTGCTGTTTGGGAGGGGCTTCTCCCCAAAATAATTCAGCTTTTTTGATTTACAGACAAAATTTACTCATTTACTGTTTCAAGTTCAGTGCATTTTTTTAAAGGGTCAACGAATCTTGATAAATATGTATACTCATGTAATCACCACCACACTCGAGATACAGGCCCTGTCCATCTCCCCAGAAGCTTCCTGACACCTTTTTGCAGTCAGTCTCCCTCCCCAGCAACAGCCCCTTGCAGCCTCTGCTCTGCCCTCATGGCTTGGCTTTTCCCGAATGTAATGGAATCATACGGAATGTAGTCTTTAGTGTCCAGCTTCTTTCACTCAGCTCATGTGTTTGAGATTTATGCATGTTATTGTATCTGTACACCTCAGTTTGTTTAAGCATTCTCAAGTTGATGGACATTTGGGTTCTTTCTAGTTATTGGCTGTTAAACTGGTGTACATAACTGAATTACATGTAACACAATCTTTTTAACAGCTAGATTTCTATTTTTAAGACTTTCATCTTCGCTAGGTGTGGTGGCTAATGCCTGTAATCCTAGCATTTTGGGAGGCTAAGGCAGGTGGATCAGTTGAGGTCAGGAGTTGGAGACCAGCCTGGCCAACATGGTGAAACCCCATGTCTACTAAAAATACAAAAATTAGCCAGGTGTGGTGGCACACACCTGTAATTCCAGCTACTCGGGAGGCTGAGGTAGGAGAATCGCTTGAACCTGGGAGGCAGAGGTTGCAGTGAGCTGAGATAGTGCCACTGCACTCCAGCCTGGGCGACAGAGCAAGACTCCATCTCAAAAATAAATAAATAAAAATAAAACGTACAGGTTGGGCGCGGTGGCTCATGCCTGTAATCCCAGCACATTGGGAGGCCGAGGTGGGTAGATCACTTGAGGTCAGGAGTCCAAGACCAGTGTGGGCAACATGGTGAAACCCCATCTCTACTAAAAATACAAAAATTAGCTGGGCATGGTGGCACATGCCTGTAATCCCAGCTACTCTGGAGGCCGAGGCAGGTGAATCGCTTGAGCCAGGGAGGCGGAGTTTGCAATGAGCCAAGGTTGTGTTATTGCACTCCAGCCTGGGCAACAGAGTGAGACTCCGTCTCAAAAATGAATGAATGAATGAATAAATAAATAAATAAATAAATAAAATAAAAAGTAAAATAAAATGAATGGTCCAATGGTTTTTTGGAATGTTGTGCAGAACTGTATTTACCATCATCAGAGTTGTGGTCTGACTCATAAAATGTATCACCACGATGGGTTTAGAACACTTTCATCATCCATTAAGGAAACTCCATAACCATTAGTGGTCATTCCCTATTTCTCTCCTCTTCCATCCTCCACACCCATCACCCCTACACCCCAGCCCCAGGCAATGACTTGTTTTTGTTTCTGTATGTTTGCCTATTCTGGACATTTTTCTTTTATTTTTTTTTAACTCCTCTCATCTAACTGTGAATGTGTGCCCTCTGACCAACCTCTCTCCATCCCCTCTCCCCCTGGCTACCTCAGCCTCTGGTAACCACCATTCTGCTCTTAGGAGGTCAGGTTTTTCACATTCCACATGTGAGCAGGAACATGCAGTACCTGTCTTTCTATGCCTGGCTTATTTCACTTCACATAGTGTCCTCCGGTCATGTACAGGTCTTTATGTGGATATATGAGTTCATTTATCCTGGGTCTGTTCCCCAAAGTGAAATTGCTGGGTTGTATGGTAAATGTATGTTTAACTTTATAAGACACTGTCAAACTGCTTTCTAGAGTCGCTGTACAATTTTGAATTCCCAGAAGCAATGTATGAGAATTTCAGTTGCTCTACATCTTGCCAACACTTGGTATTAATAGTCTTTTCAATGTTAGCCACTTTCATGGTATCTCTTTCTGGTTTTTATTTGCATTTCCCTAATAACTAATGATAGTGAGCATCTGTCTGTTCATGTGCTTACATGAGATTCATAGGTCTTTGGTAAAGTGTCAGTTTAAATCTTTTGCCCATTTTGTTTGGTTTTGTTTTTTTGGAGAGGTAGTCTTGCTGTGTTTCCGGGCTGGTCTCTAACTCCTGGGCTCAAGCAGTCCTCCTGCCTCCGCCTCCCAAATAGCTAGGACTGCAGCACCCGGCTGTTTTGCCCACTTTTAATTGGATTGTTTTTCTTCTTCAGGTGTAAGAGTTCTTTGTATATCCTGTTTAACAGTCCTTTATAAGATATCTATTTTGTAGATATTTTCTCTGTCTACATTTGCCTTTTCATTTACTTACCTGAGTCTTTTGAGAGCAGGTGTTTTAAAGTTTGAAGTCAAAACTTATTCGTGTTTTCTTTTTATTATTTGTGCTTTTTGTGTCCTATCAAAAAATTTCTAGAAAGTTAAACTCTTAACATTTGGATACATTTTGAGTTAATTTATGTACAGGGAGTGAGGTAAGAGGTTTTTAAAAATCTATTTTTTTTTTTTTTTTTTTTGCATATGGATATGCAGTTGTTCCAGCACCATTTGTTTAAAAGACTATAGATTCCCCATTGAATTACTTTGGCATCTTTATTGAAAACAGCTGACCCTACAAATAAGGATCTACTTCTGGACTCTGTTCTGTTCTATTGACTTTTTTTAACTAGTTTTTTTTTTTTAATTGAAGTAATTCACACAACATAAAAGTCACCACTTTAAACTATACAAGTAAGTGGCTCTAAGTATATTCAGAGTTGTGCAGCCTGCACCACTAATTCCATATCACATTCATTATCTCAGAAAGAATATTCCATCAACCTTGATGCATATCTTTTCTCTAATTCCACACTGTCTTGTTTATTGTAACTTCGTAGTAAGTATTGAAATAGAAACTTTGGCAGCACTTTGGGAGGCCAAGGCTGGTGGATAACTTAAGGCTAGGAGTTTGAGATCAGGCTGGCCAACATGGCAAAACCCCATCTCCACTAAAAATAGAAAACCATTAGCCAGCATGGTGGTGCCTGCCTGTAGTCCCAGCTGCTTGGGAGGCTGAGGCATGAGAATTGCTTGAACCTGGGAGGTGGAGGTTGCAGTGAGCCAAAATTGCACCGCTGCACTCCAGCCTGGGCAACAGAGCAAGACTCCATCTCAAAAAAAAGAGAAACTTTGTTTAGCTTTTTCAGTGTTGTTTTGGCTATACTAGATCCTTCAAATGTTTATATAAGTTTTATTTTTAATTTTTGTAGGTAAATATTAGATGTGTATATTTATGGGGTACATGAGATGGTTTGACACAGGCATGCAATGTGAAATCCGCACATCGTGGAGAATGGGGTATCCATCCCCTCAAGCATTTATCCTTTGAGTTATAAACAATCCAGTTATACTCTTTAAGTTATATTTTATATAAATTTTAGAATTAGCTCATCAATTTCTACAAAAAACCCCTGGGATTTTCATTAAGATTATGTTGAATGTCTAACTCAATTTGGGGAGAATTAACATTTTAACTGAAAATGATCCATCAAAACATGGTATATCTCTCCATTTATTTAGATACTAAAATTCTCTCATCAGTGTTTGGAATTTTCAGTACACAGGTCTTGCACGTATTTCGTTCAGTGACACCGTAAGTATTTCAGATTTTTTGGTGATACTATACATGATACTGGATTTTTAAATTTCAGGTTCCAGTTTTCCCCTGCTAGAATATATAAATATAGTTGATTTTTGTTTATTGGCCTTATATCCTAAAACCTTGCTAACCTCATTAGTTCTAGCAATCTTTTGGTAGATTTTCTTAGGATTTTCAATACTGACAGTTATGTTAACTGCAAAAAAGACAGTTTTCTTTCTTTCTGAAGTGTATGCCTTTTATTTCTTTTTCATCCTATATTACCCTGGCTAGAACCTCCAGGATTTAGAAGTGGGAAGAGTGGACGTCCTTGCCTTGCACAATCTCCAGGGAAACTACTTGATTATTCACTATAAAGAGAAGGATGTTAGCTGTAGGTTTTTCAGAGACTTAGCCTTTTTAGTAGATCGAGGCTGTCCTCTTTGATTTCCACTCTGCTAAGAATTTTTATCTTGAATTTGCTGACTTCCGTCAAGTGCTTATCCTGTAATGAGATCATTATGTGGTTCTTCCATTTTAATCTGTTTCTACGGCAATTCATTGACTGATTTTTAAATATTAAACTACGCTGCATTCCTAGGATGAAACATTAGTAATGCTGTACTACCCTTTTTACATAGTGTTGAATTTTGTTAATATTTGTTCAAGACTCTTACATTTATGTTTATGATAGACAGTGGCCTGTAAATTTTTCTTTTCTCTTTTTTTACTTTTTGAGACAGGGTCTCTCTCTCTGTTGCCCAGGCTGGTCTTGAACTGCTGGTAAGCGATCCTCCTGCCTCTGTCTCCCAAGTGCTAGGATTACAGGTGTGAGCTACCACACCCAGATTTTTTTCTTTTTTAAAAAAATCTGAGATGGGATCTCACTCTGTCATGCAGGCTGGAGTACAATGGCACAATCACAGCTCACTGCAGCCTCAACCTCCTGGGCTCAGGTGATCCTCCCACCTCAGCCTCCCAAGTAGCTGGGACTGACTATAGGCATGCATCACAATTCCCACCTAATTTTTTGTATTTTTTTGTGGAGACAGGGTTTTGCCATGTTGCCCAGGCTGGTCTGAAACTCCTGGACTCAAGCAGTCCACCTGCTTTGGCCTCCCAAAATGCTGGGATTACAGGCATGAGTTACCATGCCTGGCCATAATTTTCTTTTCTACCAATGTCTTTGGTTTGGTGTCAGGTACTACTGGCTTCATAAAAGGGGTTGAGAAGTGCTCCTTCCTCCTTGATTTTCTGGAAATTTGTTTGGTATTATTGGAAAACGTTGGTATTGTTTCTTCCTTAAATGTTCGATAGATTTCACCAATGAAGCCATCTGCCTTTGTGCAAGGGTTTTTAACTGTGAGTAAAAGCTTTTAAGTAGATACAGGGCTTTGCAGGTTATATACTTCTTCTTGAGTGAGCTTTGATACTTTAGACCTTTTGAGGAATTTTTCTATTTCAGTTAAGTTGAATTTATTGGTATAATGTTGTTCATTACATTCCCTTATTATCCTTTTAATGTTTGTTATATAGTGGTGTTCCCTTCTTGATTTCTTATACTGATTATTTCTTTTCTCTCTCTCTCATTTACCTATAAAAATAATAGAGTAGTACAATGATTCCCATATATCCATCACCCAGTTTCAGTAACTATCAAGCCTTTGCCACACATGCCTTATCAGTTCCCTCTTTTCTTTGATATGCTGATGTATTTTAAAGTATGTTCCAGACATTATGATATTTCTCAAATGCTAGATACTTCCATATGTATCTCTAAAAAGTAAGGATATTTTCTTACAGGACCACATGCCATTATCATACTTTAAAACATCAACCATGTTCCTTGGTAGACTCTTTTATTACCTAGATATACCTATAAGATATTCCTAAGTGTCTCAGAAAAGTCATTGTGTAGGTTATATCTTCAAATCAGAATCCAAACAAGGTCTCTACATTTACCCATGGCAGTACCTTAAATCGTTAATGTAAGGGAAATCACCCTCACTTTTTCTAATGCAATAAACTGTCTTATAATCATTTCTCCCCTAAAATGCCTCACATTCTGGATCCGTCTGCTTCCAGTTGGTATCATTTAACTATTCTACGATAGGAGTTTCTTCAATCTGAGAGGACTAAATGATGACTTGGAACTTTCTGAACCCCTGAGAAATCCACTTGGCTTTCATCCCCTGGGGGAACATAAAGGAAGGGTGGGCAACTGTCCATTTCAAGACCTGGGAAATATCTGGTTTCTGTGTCCAGTTCAGGCCAGGCAACGTCCATGAAGCCTTTTTTCTCCATCACCTCTGAATTCCACTTAATTATGTGTAGTACTAATTATATGTAGTAATTAATTATGTATCTTTGTTCATTGTGTTTCCTGTGTATAACTCTTGCCCTTGAAAAATCCATCCTCTACTGTTACTCTGTGTTTTTAAGGCCCAGTGTACATTATGAAAGTATACCATGGATTAGAAGAGTGCAGGATTCCTGCGGACACACTGTGTACCTGCCCCTGGGACAGAGGTTCGTTTTGGCTGTTACTATTTTTTTTTTTTTTTGAGATGGAGTCTCGCTTTGTCACCCCCACTGGAGTGCAGTGGGGTAATCTCGGCTCACTGCAACCTCCGCCTCCCGGGTTCAAGTGATTCTTCTGCCTCAGCTTCCCGAGTAGCCGGGACTATAGGTGCACGCCACCACGCCCGGCTAATTTTTGTATTTTTAGTAGAGATGAGATTTCCCTTTATTGGCCAGCCTGGTCTTGAACTCCGGACCTCGTGATCTGGCTGGCTGGGCCTCCCAAAATGTTGGCATTACAGGCATGAGCCACCACGCCCGGCCTGTTACTTCTTTACCTTCAGGTAAACTTGTCCTACAGTGTGTGCCCTTGTCTGGCCGCTCTCAGTTGGTGCTGCTCATAGTGAATGCCATCGTGTCGTGCCCCTATTCATTCTTGTTGCCATAGAGTATCCCAGGCATGCCACAGTTGACTGGCCCATTTGACTGTTGGTGGACGTTTCGGTTGTGTCTGGTTTGGGGATGTGACACCCGGTGCTGATCAGCACGTTCCCATCCATGCCATTTTGGTGAACCTGCGTTCACATTTTTGCTGTGCATCTGCCTGGGAGTGGAATTGCCGGTCCTTGGGGACACACAGGCTCAGCTTTCCTAAAACTGCCACGCAGTCTTCCCGGGGGATTCACTGCACCGTATTTTAAAACCCAGATCTTACCATGCACCTCCCAGGTTTAATACCCTCGAATGGCTCTCCTCACACAGAAGCTGAAATCTGGCTCCGTAAGATACCATGGAAGGCCCTTGGAGGCCCGGACCCTGCCTCGCCCTGCCCGCTGGCATGATTACTGTTCCCCCAACAGCCCACCATCCCCTCTGTTCAGGTCCCCCCCACCCAGCCACCTGCCGCCTGGCCTGCCTGCTCCTGGGTATCCCCAGAGGCTCTGCTGCTTGCCTGGGTCACACTGTCCTGCAGGACACTCGACACCTGGTCCTGATGTGGGACTCATGGTCCCCACTGCAGAGCGCCCTCTCGTCAGCACTCGGCGTCTCTGCTGCCCACCAGGCTGCAGCTTTGTAAGAACAAGGACTGCTGCTTTTTCTGTCTTTGGATGCCTGGCCCGTCGTAGACGCTCAGTACCTCCTGAATGAATGGCCTGTCAGCCAGCCTGGACGTCCTGAGCACTGAGCAGATGATCTTAACAGAAACGTTAAGTGGCTGGCAGGCACTCCTTGCCTTAGGAAATCTTTACATCTAGCTTTGGTTTTTAAAGTTGGAAAGAAAAGGACTCAAAGCCCAGCCCCTTGCACAGGAACAATAGGTGGGGATTGGTAACAAGGCTCATGACAGGTCACCGTCTTTACATCTCAGAACGGTAGTGTTTGCTGGGAGAACCAGACAGAGCTTCAGTCTTCTCTTCAACCAAGAACCTCCCCGTCTGTTCCTCCTGGTTGACCACAGAGTATGCTGGGGGATGGCGTGTGTCAAGCCCTGGCTTAAATCCAGCCCATTCCATGTAACAGCTTTGCTGTGTCAGTTAAATAACTCGTCCGAGCCTCAGTTTCCCATGTGTGAGATGGGACAGTAACTCCTGACTTGTCACGGGGCTGTGGGAGGCCCAGTTTGTGAATTCCTCGTTTCCCCAGGAGAGAACAAAATCAGTTCCTGAAGAGCCCCTGACACCCCCCATCCAGTGAATTTTCTTCTTCTCTCCTGGGGAAATGAGAAATTCATAGAGCAAGTTTCCACCAGGCTTTGTCTTCCCGAGAGATCTTGCCTGGACCACACTCGAAGCTTGCCCTGTGCACAGCTGGGAGAAGGGTCAAGGGCCCCTCAGGTGTGGGTAGCTATAGAGCCAGCATGGTCTGGAGGGAGCATGCCCACAGGGAGCTACCCTGGCCAGGCAGCCCCTCCTTTCCTTCCTGGGTGCTAGGCCAGGGGAGGAGGTATAGCCTACGTCTCTGTACTGGTCTTGCGCCCTCTGAGAGACGGGGACCTGCTCCCTAAGGAATTGCCTTTAGATGGGGGCAGAGGGAAGGGAGAGAAATTCCTTAACCTGAAAATAAGTGAAACATTGTTATATTAAAACGCCAAGTTTGCATGAATTTTAAAGAAAAACCCCGAACATCCAAGGGATGGGAGCAGCTTCTTTGGGCAACTGCCTCTGTTCCTCAGCCCTCCTCTGCCTGGGCACAGGTGCTCCCTGGACAGCACAGCCTGGGGGTCCTGGATTTTAGGGGACCCATTCAAAGGACCAGTAAAGAGTTGAACATTTTTTTTTTTTTTTTTCGAGACGGAGTCTCGCTCTGTCGCCCAGGCTGGCGTGCAGTGGCCGGATCTTAGCTCACTGCAAGCTCCGCCTTCCGGGTTTATGCCATCAGAATAGCTGGGACTACAGGCGCCTGCCACCTTGCCTGGCTAGTTTTTTTTTTTTTTTTTTTTTTTTGTATTTTTTAGTAGAGACGGGGTTTCACCGTGTTAGCCAGGATGGTCTCGATCTCCTGACCTCGTGATCCACCTGTCTCGGCCTCCCAAAGTGCTGGGATTACAGGCTTGAGCCACCGCGGCCGGCCAATAGAGTTGAACATTTTTAAGGTGCTGCTTAGCTATTTTGTGGTTACCGAAGCATGGCCCGCTTGGAGAAATCCCTTTTTCCTTTTCTGGGAAGTTGCTGGGAGCCGAGTAAAGTCTGTTAGTACCAGTTCCAGCAGGTGGGAAGAGGCTAGTGGCCTCCTCACCTTGTCACGGGCACTGGTCCCTCCCTGAGGAGAAGGTTTTCTTGGCTTGGACAGCTTAGGGGCAGAGAGGAGAGCATCCTTGGTTTTATCCTCTCTGTTTATATATACATTATGGGTTTTTTGTTGTTGTTTTTTAATTAAGAAAGTAGTTTTGGATGAGAGAAATGACAACACTTTTATATACCCCTCCCAGAAAAGCCAAATGCCTCACGTGTGAGCTGTCCGATTCGGAAAATGGCTGAGTAAACACGATTTCAACTTCATAACTGAAAGAAAGAACACTGTAAATCTGGGGGGAAAACAACTCCATAATGAAAAACAAAGCGGCTGTTCTACTGTTTCTGAAGCAAGTGGATTGGAGAGAGAGCCTCAGCTGGAGGAGCCCCGCTCTCCCTAATAACCACACGGCAGCAGCTGGGGCTTTGCACGTTTTCATGGCGCATTCCGCTGTCTCGGGAGTGGTCCGTGCGTGGGCATTTAAGTGTTTTTTCAAAAGCCAAGTATATACCCAAACGTGCTTTTAAATAATATCCAGGGTCCTGGGATCCACCCCTAACACTGGGGAGACCAAGGAGTTGTAAATCCAAAGACTGGCGTGTTTGGCTGCAGCCTGGCCTGGCTTTCGTCAGCGGTTTCTGGCTATAATGGAGCTTTTAAAAGTGAGGGTTTTTTTGTGTGTGTGAGGATATAGTGTATAATCGGCTTAGATTTAATTCATTCAGCGCATCCAGTTTCTTTAGAAGGGCCAGTCCCTCCAGCTCAGTGCCTTTTTCTGGAAGTTTTGGCCTCAGAATTCAGGCTGCCGCCAGCACACAGTGGCCGGCCGTGCGTTTAGGACTCACAGGAGTGTGGCAGATGGGCCCACTCTGTGCAGGGGTGTAGAAGCTCGCTCAGGACAGCCCTGAATTGCCTCCCCCACTCCCTTCTTCCCTGTAGTTCAGTCTTCGCTCTCAGCCATTTTAATTGAATTTAACTTGGGGTAACTATACAAGCAGTGAAAGGATTTGAATGCTTTGGGAACAAGATAATTCATACAAAAAACTTAATCAGGCTTAATTTTGAGTTCTATGCTTTTATCTTTAAAAATGTTTTTTTCCAAATGTGTGAAAATGGCATCGTGTGTGTGCGTCCATGTGTGTTGGAGACGAGGTCTCATATCTTTGGGTGCACTGATGTAAGCAATGGACTTTTCTAGAGTTGCTTTCCTTTCCTTTATCTGCCACCTCTGGCAACATGATCTCCAGGTAGTTAGCATCTTTTTGGAGGGTTTAAACTGGTTTTAATAATGTTCTTAGCGAAAGGTGATGCTGAAGCACGCCTGTTATTGCTACCAAAAGGAGTCCTGCCTTACGGAGCCCACTGGAGGCAGAGTCTGGCTGGGCCTGGACCCAGCTCCCTGCCACTGGCACAGCAGACCAGGTGGCTATGATACAACTTGTCCAGTTTTCAGTGGCCAGTTGGGTTCCTTTTAGCTCCTGATTTCATGTTTCTGGGCAGTGGGATGTGGGGCCCTGGCTGGCAGTGCCAACCAGCAGCGAGCCCTAGGTGAGGATGGTACCGTGCTGGTTTGGACAGATGTGCAGGTAGGGCCACATGTGTGGCTGTTTGCTTATTTATCGAGACCGAGTTTCACTCTTGTTGCCCAGGCTGGAGTGCAGTGGCGCAATCTTGGCCACTGCAACCTCCGCCTCCCAGGTTCAAGCGATTCTCCTGCCTCAGCCTCCTGGAGTAGCTGGGATTACAGGCACCCACCACATCTGGCTAATTTTGTATTTTTAGTAGAGATGGGGCTTCACCATGTTAGGCTGGTCTCGAACTCCTGACCTCAGGTGATCCACCCGCCTCAGCCTCTCAAAGTGCCGGGATTACAGGCGCGAGCCCTTGCTCCCAGTTCATGGGTGGTGGTTTCCAAGCTATGCTCAGGCTACACGCATAGTGGAGGTGGCATTCCTAGGGATTTAAATTTGACATCTTGCAGTTGTATTTGGGTGGTTATCTTTGAAAGTATTCTCTGAAATACTTTAACTAATTTATGCTGATGCATCTATTCTGCTCCACGATGTTGGGTGGTGGCCTCGCTGGTCGGCTCTCCTGTGGACCCTGTGTCCCCTGGATGTTGTCCCTGCAGTCTATCCCACCCTGTTGTGGCTTTGCCTTGCTTGGCCTGGGTCAGGCGGGCCTCTTCCTAGATGTTTGACAGGAGTGTGGCTTTGACCTCTGTTTATCAGCTCTCAGTTCTTAAATTTTTTTAATTTTAAATTTTAAGGGCACATGATAATTGTTCATGTTTATGGGGATCTCGCTATTTTTGTACCTACTGTGTCCAGTCCCTCTCCAGGACTTGATCTTCCCAAAGCAACCAGATGGCTAAGCTGCTAAATACAGGGTGCACTGGCCCAGGCCTTGCTAGGCCCCACCTGCATCTTTAATTTCTATTTCTTCACTCTGAAGTAGGTTTAACTTCTTATATATTCTCATCCTTCTAGAATACTGTCAGCAAACCTAGGGAAGGAATGACTGTGATATTTTGTAATTGTTTTATGCTTCTTCTGACTCAAAGTTGGATTCTCTACTTCTCACTTAAGAAGGCAAAGCAGTGAGATGAAACTATGTTCATCAATACAACCTTAAGATGTTTCTGAAAAACAGAACACTAATGTATATTTTATTCCTGTTTCAAACTCAAAGTATTTCTAGCCCAAAGTTTCCATATGAAAAGCAGCCATGCTCTAGAAAAATGAACAGCAGAAAGGCACAGGTGGCATTCCCAGGCCTCCCCTGCCTTCTGCCGGAGTTGAAACAATCCAGACCTTTGGGAGCACACAAGGTAGACAGAAAGTTGCCTGCCATCAGCCAGACCTGGGTGTCCTATTTAACAAGCGGAGAGCGGGCTGGGACAAGCCACAGATTCTTGGCTTTTCCCAGCTGCCCGGGGTTTTGCTGCCCCAGGCAGAATAAACATATTTTGAGCAACTGCCAGCGTGTGATTGCTGTACCGTCTTCCAGCAGGCCTGGAAAAATACTCTGAAAGGCAAACCGTTTGCTGTGTTTCTTCGTGGGAACTCACTGCTTAGTCAGCAGCTGGTGTGCATGGGACCCTGGGTGGGCAGAGAAAGCCCTGGTCTCCACCCCAGTGCCCAGGCCTGCAGGGATTACAGCCACCTCATGCTTCCGGGCCTGCTCGACCTTGACCCTACTGCCAGAGGGCTTGTTCTTGTCTTGTTTTATTGACTGTCTCCAGAAAGCAAGTGAGTGTAAGGGAAGCCAGCACAAATCTGTAGAAATGCTTTGGACAGGCTTGTGTGCTTGTGGAAACCCTAAAGATGAGGAGCTTCAGCTTCTGATTTGGGGCTGTGAAGCCTGCTGAGCTCCGACAAGAACGCACACGAGTGACAGTAAGTGCAGACCAGGCCTGCACAGGGCCGGCCTGCCTCCTGTGAGCTCATTCAGTCTTGTTTTTAGGTCACCTTTTTTGAGGTATAATTTACATACAACAAACAAAATCCACAGATTAAGTGCATAGATAGGTCAATGATTTTGACAAATGTATCCCCCATGGAATCACTGCACAATCAGCATAAAGAACATTTCCATCTCCCCAGAGGGTCCTGTGTCCCCGGCAGCGAGTACCCCACCCCCTCTGGTCTGGGTGCTGTCCCTGGAGGTGAGTTTTGCAGGTTCATTGTCTGGCTGTAATGGGGGCTGAAGCTCGCCTGGTGCCATCCTGCCTGTCCTCTCTGCACATCCCGCTTCTTGCCCTGCTCCCCGGCCTGGTCTGAGGGTCTGGAGACCTGGTTGTCTTGTGGGAAGGAAGAGGTGGCAGAGCCAGCACCGAATCCAGGGCCTGTGAATGTGCCCCCAGGACTGTGTTTGAACCTGTGGGGTTTGAGAGACAAGGAGAACCTGAAAGATTCCTAACAGCCCAGAGGCCCATGGTGCCTCTTTGGGAATCTGGGCTGAGCGGGATGACCCCTTGGCTTCCTGCAGTATTTATGAAGTGCCTACTGCATGCGCCGGGCCATGCCAGATGACATAGTGGGGTGAAAGGAAGAGAAGGCAAGACCTCGCCCTCGAGCTGTGGTTTAGAGGCGTGAGGATGGGCCATGTGACATCCTTGCTCGAAAAGCAAGAAAAGGCACGGTCGAGGGACCTAGAAGAGGCAGCAGCCCTTTCCTCTGCTGACTTGCAGCTCAGCCTCTCAACTTGGCGTGGAGGGTTTTAGTTGTTAAAAGCTACACGTTATTTTATTACATACTCCATATTTATTTATTTATTCAGAGACAGGGTCTCACTCTGAGGCCCAAGCTGGGTGCAGTGGTGAGATGGCTTACTGCAGTCTCGACTTCCTGGGGTCATGTGATCCTCCCACTTCAGCCTCCCAAAATGCTGGGATTACAGGTCTGAGCCATGGCACTCAGTGGCTGACAGACTGAGCCACGGCACCCAGTCTATTTCCTTATTACAGAATTCTCAGCACGGAGCTTTTCATTCATCTTTATATTGTGCAATATCAGTTTTAAGTTTCAGTGCATGTATTCAATGCATTTAACTCGTGAAATCACAGAAATGACAGTTTTCATAACTTACACATGC
>NW_012104632.1:156300-162896 GCF_000951045.1 Mandrillus leucophaeus
TCACCATGTGGTTTGGAGCACCAGATGGAGAATGTAAGTGAAGCATTTGGCATGGGGTGGGCATGGACTCAGGGCTGTCCCTTGGGGGCAGCGTTGATCCCCCGTGAGGCACAGGTAGGTCCGGCAAGTGGAGCCAGGTTCCTGAGGCCGTCCCCGCAGGTTGAGGGCCCTATGGGATGAGGTTGACGGCATCTCTGGTGTCAGGCCGCTGGCTGCCTGCCCAGCATGTGTTCCTGGCTCTGGCTCCTGCTGCCGGCCTCTGCTGCACCTTCTGAGCGTCCCACCAGGAGGCAGCAGGGGCTGGCAGCACCTCCGGTCCTGCTGCCGCGCCTGGAATTTGGGGCCGTGGCCCTGGCCGGTTTTCCATCCTGCCTGTTTGCATAGAGCTCATTACCTGGCCTGGCATCTTGGGATTTTCCAGCAATTCCTTTCCATACTTGGAGCAGACATGGGGATGCAGGGGACGGTCATGTCTGCATTGTTGGTCACTGAACATTTTAAAGGTGGCAACACAATTGCCTTTAAAGTGATGTGGCATGAAAAAAATCGTTATTTATATTTGGCATGGCCAAAGAGTAAAAACTCAAGGGATGGTTGCTGAGGAGCGTTCAGGGGGCGTGGGGTGGCATCAGGGACCAAGTGTCTGTTTGATTTCACAGACCCGTGAGCGTTCAGTGTCTTGAGCGAACTGTGGAGAGGAGACCCTGGCCTCTGATTTCAAAGGCGCCAGCGTTTTACCGGGGCCTGTGCAGATAATGGGAGAAAGGTGTTTTGCCAGGGACTTTTCCGGGGTATGCAGTGGGGCTGGTGAGGGGTCTGCCTTAGCAGGAAGCCCTTGCCTTTGCTGTAAAGAAACCAGCAAGCGACAAAATGAAAGCATCAAAGAGCGAACAGGATGCGGCCCGAGCCCTCCCTGGCACGTCGCCCCGAGCCGCGCGGGGAAGAGTGACCTTAGGGACCGCCTCACGCGCACAGGCCAGACGCAGGTTCAAAGTTCAAGGCATTTTGTTTTTTCACCTGTTTCCTACAGTTCTAAGAAACTTCTGAAGAATTAATGTGTAACTATATCAGACACTCAGCGTTTTCTCCAGGGAAAATAATGTTACAATGGGGGGAGGGGAGGGGAAGTGGCTACTTGATGAGACACAAGAAGGTTTCCATAAAATAAGAAAAACCCTCTCTAGGGGAAACGTGCACAACATCGCATGTGCTTCTTACTCTGTTTCCACTATGTAGAGTGGCTGCGTTTGCTCAGGACTGGTGCAGTGTGTGGCTGCTGGTGGTCACAGAAGGACTAGGGCAGCAGTTGGTGTCCTTGAAACCAGGGTACAGCCGTGATCGCCATGCCCTTTGAGAGTCTGGTGGGCCCAGGATCTGCTGGGACCAATTTTGACACGAGATGTTGAATGACAAAAGCAAATTAAAGCTCTTTGTCAGGCCATCTTCTGGACCAGGAGTTTATGATTCTGAAACTGCTTCTCCCTGGCCAGTGGCAGAGCCCCTCCGGCAGGGGCCTGAGCTTCATGCTACCCAAGTCTAAATCATTTTACTTTTTTCTAACAAAGTCTTAACTTGCCGAAGGGCAGTATGCATTGTTAGTGGCTTATCATGTGGAGAAAACAGATGCTTTGACATGATGACATACAGATTTTACTAACATTTCCTCCTGTCATGAAATTTTCATATATATTGAGAGGAATATTTTCTTGAGGCATCTTTTTATAAAGGTGGTTTTTATGTTAGAAGCTGGTATTGGCCGGGTGTGGTGGCTCACGCCTGTAATCCCAGCACTTTGGGAGGCTGAAGTGGGTGGATCACAAGGTCAAGAGTTCGAGACCAGCCTGGCCAATATGGTGAAACCCCGTCTCTACTAAAAATACAAAAATTAGGCAGGCGTGGTGGCGGGCATCTATAGTTCCAGCTACTCAGGAGGCTGAGGCAGGAGAATCGCTTGAACCCAGGAGGCGGAGCTTGCAGTGAACCGAGATCACACCACTGCACTCCAGCCTGGGCGAGAGAACGAGACTCCGTCTCAAAAAGAAGCCAGTGTCTATTTAAGATCCTTTTGTAAATTAATTTAAGAAGAGTTAAACGCTAGCCCTTTCCTTGTTCGGTTCACCTGGTCTGCATATGCATGCTTTTCAATGTGTACCAGGCATAGGAGGTGGTTGTGGTTTGTAAACTATCATCATAAACTCTTAAATCCTGCCTTTTACACTCTTACCACCAGGTGGCTAAGAAAAAAAAAGCAAGCAAGAAAAAAATCTAACAGTTATACAAAGGAATCGTAATCACTTTCAAGTTCCGCTTTAGTGGTGAAATATGAAACTATAGATGGACTGCATTTCAAGGAGAACTGTTGAATAAGTGACAGGCATTTCAGGCAGCGCCCAGCCAGATGGACAGCTCATGAGTATTCTTATTTTCTCAAATATTGGCAATGGGAAACCAGATTTCGCTGAACTAAAGCTTTTGGAGACTCTCTGAGCCTGTTCCACCTCCATGCTGTCCCCTGGATGTCATGATTGTCCGGGCCAGTTAGGTTTGGGACACAGGTTCAGCTTTGGCCTCTTGGATTTCCAGAATGGAAGATGCTTGAATCCTGACCATAGCAGCAGGCCGCCCTTATCCTTAACACATCAGCATCAGGGAATGACATCTGCAGAGATGCTCAGTGCCCTCAGAATTGGCTGTAGGAACCCCCAAAGTAAAATTCTCCAAACTGACGTTAATGTCTCATGCATGTCTTTGATTCTATTTATTAACGGTAAGATGCTATAAGGAAATCCATGCACGAGGGATGATGGTGTGGCAGGCTGAAACACACTTTTTAGATTTACTTTTGTGGATTGGATCTGTTAGAGTAAGGCCAGCATCCTAGGGCACAAACCGTGCTCTCCCCGACATTTCCACAGCGTCATGAAGGATGACCTTGTCCCATGAAACAAACCCCACCGTCTCCTTGCTGGTGGGTCAGCGGCTGCTCTGCCTGTCCTGTGCACCCTGGGTCGCTCTTCAGTTCTCTAACTTAATAACTTGGACCGGCAGCCTCTTGGTTGTACACCATTTTATTCTTCATTCGCTTTTCTGATTCAAAGTGAACCTGAGTGCCTTAATCCTCTAAGGGGAATTAATTGCTTGTTTCAGTGCTTAACTCTGATCCTGGCTCAGTCCCCATGGGGACAAGTTTCTTCCTGTTAGGATCTGTGTGTGTTGTTCTAAACACAATCAGAAAGGCAATGAAGTTTTTCTTATGACAGAAGCCAGAAATGCAGGCTATTTTCTTTTCTGTTGCATAAGTAGTGTTCTCTAACTTTATATTATGAAGGATACTATTGAACTCACGTAGAAAATTTTAGTTGGTCATTCTAGCAGGCTGGATTACTTCCTAGAAATGAAGGTTAACTTTTATTGCCTGGTTTTCTTTTACAGAAATAAGCTATTTATCTTTCGCAGAAAACAGTTACTGAACTGATTTTCCAGAGTTGGAATTAACCTTCTATGGCCTAATCACCATCATTTCTATGTAATGTCACCCTCCCAAGCATTTTTCTTGGTTTTGGAAAATCATTAAGGCCACAACCACTACTCGATATGCCTGATGCCTCTCCCACTTATAGTGTGTTTATTTTTATTTCTTATGGGGCTTCATTGAGAAGACTATAGCTAGTAGATATCTCTAGATGATCTTGATAAAGGATGGAGTTAGGTGGAGACCTGAGGAGGGAGCAGGATAAGGAAGGGCCAAGGGGAATAAGGAATCCACATTCATCAGGTGCTCATGCCCGCCCGGCACAGTCGGCAGTCAGTGGAGGGTAACTCTTTGGGGTTAATAGGAGGAAACGGAAGCTCAGGGACTTGAAATCACTTCCCCAAAGTCCCAAAGTGCTCAGGGGTGCAGGCAGGAATTCAAGTCAGGCCTGTTGTGGCACAGTGGATTGTGATACTTGCCATGTACTGTGTCCCTAAATGCCCGTCTACAGAATTCTGAGGTTGCCTTTCCTGATGCTGGCCCTGCAAGGGCTGGGCTCACACTGTGTCTGATGCAACAGGGCTGACTTGGGGGCAATTATTTCACATTAAAGTAGAGACCAAGAGAAATATTTGTTTTAATCCAGAAAAACCTGGATGGCTTGCCTACAGCCGTTTCTAACCATTACTTATTAAACCAAGCCCTTACATTTTATCTAAGACTCTGACTCCTAACCCTGTGTCATGGGGGAAAAAAAAAAACTAGCATGGTGAGAGGGGGCAGGGTTGAAGACACAGTAACATGTGGCTCTCAGAAGGTGGCATCCCCTTCTGCAGTGGCAGTGTCACCTCTCCCAGCCTGGCCCAGGGGCCTGGTGTACCCAAAGAGCAGCCCGACATCCTCCCAGCCAGAATGAATCACAGGCATGTTCTGCTGTGGTTCTGAGAGGCATCTGGCCAGTGTCATAGACTTTTCATGTGTCCTGTTGGTTGTGATCCTCACAGCAGCCCTTGGAGATGGGCTGAATATGAGACAAGAAACAAGAGTAAAAGGAGATGAGAAGCTCAAAAAACAACAAACAAAACCCGAAGCTAACAGAAGGAAAGAAACAGTAATGATTAGAGCAGAGATAAACAAGAGAGAGAATTTTAAACAACAGAGAAAATCAATTAAACTAAGAGTTGGCTGTTTGAAAAGACTAACAAAATTGACAGACCTTCAACTTAAATAAAAAGAGAGAAAAGAGCTAAATAACTAAAACCAGAAACGGGCGAGAAAACATTGTGTCCTACAGAACAACACATCTTGCAGAAATAAAAAGACCAAGAGAATATTATGGACAATTATGCCAACAAATTGTCTAACCTAGATGAAATGGACAAATTCCTAGAAAGACACAACCTACCAAGACTCAACAGACCTACAACTAGTAAAGAGACTGAAGCAGCAGTCAAAAATTTCCCCAAAAAGAAAAGCCCAGGACCAGATGGCTTCCCTGGTATATTCTACCAAACATTCACAGAATTCACACCAGTCCTCCTGAAACTCCTCTAAAGAATGAAAAAGAAGGAACATTTCAGTGTTGAGCATTAACCTGATACTAAGGCCAAAGACACTCCAAGAAAGAAAACTACAGACTAATATTCTTGATGAAGATTGATGCCAAAATCCTAAACAACACACTAGCAAACAGACTTCAACAACGCATTGAAAGGATTATATGCAAAGGCCAAGTGGGATTTATTCCTGGAATGCAAGGATGTTTCAATATAAGAAAATCAGTCAGTGTAATACACCACATTAACAGCATGAAGGAAAACACACAGTCACTTCCACTGATACAGAAAAAGCATTTGACAAGATTCAACACAACTTCATGATTAAAACCACTCAACAAAGGAACAGAAGGAAATTACCTCAACCTCATAAAGGCAGTATATGAAAAGCCCACAGCTAACATGATACTCAGTGATGCCAGAATGAAAGCTTTTCTTCTAAGATCAGGAACAAGAAAAGGATGCTGCTTTCATCACTTCTATTGAACATAGTCCTGGGAGTCCTAGCTGGAGCAATCAGGCAAGAAAAAGAAATTTAAAAGGCATCCAAATCGGAGGTAAGAAGTAAAATTAACTCCGTTTGTAAACAATATGGTCCTGTATAGAAAACGTAAAAATTCCACCTTAGAACTTTTAGAACTAATAAGCAAATTGAGCAAAGTTGCAGGAGACAAAATTCATACAAATAATTATTGCATTTTTATATACTTAATAAGCAATCTGAAAAGACAAACTATTCCATTTACAATAGCATCAAAAAGAATAAAATACTTAGGAATAAACTTAACCAAGCAGGCAAGATGTGTGCACTGAAAAGTACAACACATTTCTGAAAGCAACTGAGGAGGACACATAGAAATGGAAAGACATCCCATATTCATGGATTGGAAGGCAATATTGTTAAGATGTCAATACTACCTAAAGTGATCTACAGATTAATGTAATCCTTTAATGCAGAAAGAGGAAAACCCAATCCAAAAATTTATATGGAAATATCAAAGGACCTTAAATAGACAGTGTGGTCTTGAAAAGAACAGTGTTGGAGGTCTCATACTTCCTGACTTCAAAACTTACCGTAAAGTTACAGTAATCAAAATAGCATGGAACAGCAATTCCTCCTCATCTGTGGTTTTGCTTTCCATGGTTATTGTTTAATGGGTACAAAGTTTCAGTTTCGCAAGATGAAAAGGTGCTGGAGACCTTTTTCACAACTCAAATATACTTAACATTACTAAACTGAACACTTAAAATAGTTATGATAAATTTTATGTGTATTTTATCACAATTTTTAAAACTCCACAAATTAAAAAGAAGAAATAGAAGGATTTGGTTTATCAGATAAAATTTAAAACAAGTAGGGAACAAAAGCATAGGGAAGTGTAGGGTCCTTTGCAAACCATCTCTGCCATTGCAGAGCCTGAGTTCTATACCATACTTGACAGGGTCACCTCCCCTGGGCCTTGGGGTCAGTGCAAGTGACAGAGCCAGAAAGGCTCGTGGAGTCCAGCAGGCCCAGGTTCAGTTCCTGCTGCGGCCTCTCACCAGCTCCGGGCCAGAGCCCTCATCTT
>NW_012104632.1:163591-169326 GCF_000951045.1 Mandrillus leucophaeus
GAGCGGTTTCTGAGGGAGAGCGCCTGTGCTGTGCAGCTGTCTCCCACAAGGCGCCCTCTGACAAGTCTGTTTTCTGTCTCCCCTCAATGACACTGTGGCTTCATGGAGTCTCACTGCATGCCCAGCGCTTAGCACAGGGCGTCCCTGCACGGCTGTGTTGTTCCCTGCATGGCTGCATTAGGCTTTCCTTTTCTTTTCCTGCGAGTGCTGCCTCGTCTTTCCTTCCTCTCGTCTCAGCAGCAGGAAGAGCAAGTCCTTTCTCTGCCTCCCCGCTGCCTGGCTCCTTCAGCTATCACCAGCCATCCGCCCTACCCAGCCCTCACTCTGGTGCCACAATTGCTACTTTCCTGGCTTCTTCACAGGGACCTGACATACCCTTGAGTCTCCTATACCTGAAGGAAACCTCCTCGCCATCCTTCTAAGCAAGCAGTTTCTGTCTTGTCACTTCCTTTCCGGCTCACGTCAAGTCTCGCAAAGAGGAAGGGGCTAGGACTGGCAGTACAGCAAGAGAGAAGACAGGGAGGACAGGCTCTGTGTCCAGCTTCCTCCTAAATGCTACTCAAACGACCCACAAGGACAGCGGAGGAAAGCCGGTGACATGCTTCTGGAAGATGGAAAACAGAAGTGAGTGACAGCTGACTTAGCCTGGAGACACCCAAAACTTAAGCTCCTGCACAGTGAGAGGCTGACAAGCAGTCAGCTGAGCAGTGTCTGCAACGCTGGAGGAGTCCAGAACCGAACCGCAGGCCACAGAGGCAAGGACAGGCCAAGACAGGGAAAGGCTGGGAGTGTGCACAAGGTGCAGGAGACGCCACTGCCTCCCCTCACACCTGGCAGAGGACGGTGGGTTCCTTTCTGGAGAGCTTGACAAGAACACCTCCATGCTGGGGACATGGGCCTGAGTGGTGGTGAGGTGGCACCCTGAAAACGAGCATTGAGGGAAAGCCTGCAGAGCTCCCAGTGCCTCTCCCCAGAGCCCCGTGTGAGGCCTGCCACTTTACAGAGCTCAGCCTCACTTCCAAAGAGTGGCTCAGCTTTTCCGGCCAAGATCACATGTGAAGAAAATCTCTTGAAACACAGACACCAAAACAGAGGAAAGAGGGAGTTGGGAGAAATGGAGGCAGTAAAGGGAAGGAAGAAAACGTAAAAAAAAAAAAAAAAAAAAAAAGTATTGAGCCTGTGAATGAACAAGAAGTTGAAAAATATATATATATAGGAAATAAATATGATGGCAAAAAAATTTTTAATAGAAGAAATGCAAGATAAAGCAGAATATAAAGACCTGGAGGAAAGGAGTAAATATAAGAGCACTGGAGGCTGAAGTCAGGACACTGACTGGAGGCTGAAGTCAGGACACTGGAGGCTGAAGTCTCTCTTTCAGGAGAGCCAGAAAGAGAACAAAGAGGAAGGAGGGGGAAGAAAATGCCCCTGCAATCCAGGATAAGGAGCATTCAGATGGAAATTCCAGCACAATCAATGAAAACAGAGTCTACATCATCAGAAAATTCTAAGAGCCTCCAGGGAAGACCTCGAGTCACACACAGGGGACCTGGATCACAGCACACTGACTTCTCTTCTGCAAGAACGTGGAAAGTTAAAAGACAATGAAGAAATGTCTTCAAAGTTCTGAGGGAAATCATTTCTAGAATCCTCTACCCAACCACGTTATTACCCAAAAGTGGGAGGGAATACACTTCAGCAAACTGCAACTGTCAGCCCAGCCCGAGGATGGGACAGGAATGAGGGTGGCCTGGATGGCAGCGACAGAGAGCCCAGACTAGCACTGGGCAGGGAGGACCTTCCAGCAGATGGTCAGGACCCAGGTTCTGACCACGCTCTCAGAAAATGTGAGGCTGAATTACAATCCTAGAAACCTAAGCAAAATGCAAAACGAAAAACCAAATTTGAAGCAATTTTGAATTTCAAGAAAAACAAAAAGTTGTCTAAGAAAGGAAATGTAATCAAAGTACACTCTGTGTCTCATCTGAGAGCCATGTTTGCATGGTTCTAATGCCAAAATAGATCTGGGTCCGGCCCAAAACTGTGATGAGTCTGTTGGGAGGATGGCGGGATGTGGTAGGAGAGCCAAAGGTCAGGCTTCTACAGTGATGGCAGCAGCAGCACACGCTACATGTCAACAGACCACACAGGACCATGTGTGCTGGTAACCCACCGCGGTCTCCGAGGCAGGCTGCTGCTGTGACTTCAGTTTACAGTTGAGGAAGCTGAGGCACAGAGAGGTTATATGATCTGCCTAAAGTCACACAGTTAAAGTCTGTGCTTTAGAACCACTATGCTTACCCACTTTTTGAGTAGAAAAGCAAGATATGATTTAAGCCATCAAGAAGTAGCAGTGTAAGTAACAATACGGAGAGAAATGCCAAACACAACAGTTAAAAGCCTTTTAAAAGTGTTGCCTCCAGGGAGTGGAAAGGGGTAAGAAATTTCATTTTTCTTATAAAGCGATCTATTGACATGGACACATGCCATTTTGAAAAACTGGATCAGGGAAAGCCAGGCAGGCAACTGGCTGTGGAGAGCTGGTCTGCAGTGTGCCTACGGCCCTGCCGGGCTGGCTGGTCCTAGATCGCCACCAGCCTGGGACTCGGCTTCCTCACCTGCAGGCGCTGGACTGAACGATTTCCAAGTTCTCTTCTGGCTCTTCACGTTCCAGCAACAAACAAGACCAGTGATTTAGAGAACATGTGTGCTGTAACGACAACCAGACAGAGTGATGCGACAGAATAAGTAGGCCCTGCCTACTACTCCTGCCCCTCCAGGTCAGGCGCTGGCGGGGGCAGGAGCCACCTGGATGAGGGGAGAGAGGGTGCAGGAGTTGAGGTGGGAGAGTTGAGTCTGCAGCACGAGATTAACAAGGACCCTCTGGGTGGTGCACTGGGGACAGACCCCAGGGGAACAAAGAAGACGGGGAGGCAGGCAGGCATTGGGGGAGGAGAACAGGGTGGGAGACGTGGCAGGAAAGTGTGTTGGGTCTCGCTGGGGGCTGCTGGGATGTAGGTGAGGGGAGGGATGTGAGTCCTTCCAAATGCTGAGTCCCCAAGGCAGCTGCACAGCAGGGTCCAGACCGTCATCGCCCCCCAGGTGCTCGTCTTTTGGGATGGCAGCCGCTTCCATCCAGTGCCCTCTCCAGACACCAGCGCTGCTCTCAGCCGGTGCCTTTTGTCATTTTCTCGTACACCCTGCTCAGTTTCCCCAGCAGCTGAGTCCTGGCAATTTCAGGCCTGAGCACTTGCCTCTTCTCTACCCTCAGCACCGTCCTACCCCAGGCTCTCCTTAATTCATCTCAACTTTCCTATCCCAGCATGTCCCCAGGTCTAATCTGTGTCCCCACCCTGGCTAGGGTGTCCCAGGACTATCACATTGCCAGGCCCACAGGGCACACATATCTGGCTAGCCTCGTGTTTTTCCCACGGCCACACCTTTCCTAGGGCAATGTGCCTGAAATCTGGGGAACACTGATGTCGCACAGGCTGGTGACAGAACCAAGAGGCAGCAGACATGCCTCTTGAGCAAAACTAAGGCCTGGAGCCCCCCAGAGCAGCTCTTGTTTGCTGAGAAGAAAACAAGTCCCATGAGTTCAGTGTGACTGCTTCAGGGTCTACTTGTCCACAATTGGTGGCAAATGCCAGTGTCCAGGGCCATTTCTGGCGGGTCACGAGCCACTGCTGGTACCTGGACAGCTGCATTTCTTGTCTTCCTGCACCTGCAGTCCCATCTGCAAAGCCCATGTCAAGGAGTCGCCCCACAGGCTGACCCCTCATGGCAGGGGCACACAGGGCAACGGAGGGAGGGGCTGGGAAGAGCCGCCCCCACCCCTGTAATACTCATTTCCATTTTTGTTTGAGTCACTTTCAGGCAAATCACTTCTGTCCTTATGTAACAGTCTGTGGCCCAGACCCAGGCAAGTAGTAAATATTTACCTTCACGCTGGAGCCAAGATCGCTGCGGGGAGTCCCACGAAGCACCACTGCCCTCTAAGACCTTGGAAAGGGAAACAGCAGAAGGTGTGGGTGCGGGTGCTGGAGCTCCGCTGGGTCACACGGCCAGCACCCGAGTGGGAACTCAGAGCTGAAGCCTGGGTTCTCACTGCAGCTGGATAACAGGTGTTTACAAAAGTGTATGTATTTTTTTGGCTTATTTCTAATTTTAATAGTTATTGGCAATTTTCAAAGTCCTTTAAGAAACACTGAAAATTGCTCAAGAAAATGGCAGTTCTGCAGGGCTCAGGTAGCAGGGCAGGCTGTTGAGACAGGTTTGACAGACTGTCCTAATAAAAGGAGTGCCTTTTCCCAGAACAGCAGCTCTAGAGGGCGGCCACCTCGCCTGGAACCTCCGCAACTTCCGCACCCACCGCACAAGGGCTGAGAACAGTGAGGTAGGGGCTGTGCTGGGCTCAAGAACAGGGGCAGTTGCTCACCTGGACAGGGTGTATCTGGGAGGCCCGTGCTAGGACCGGGACAGGGCGTCTTCTGGCCTTGAGCTGCTACGATGGGGGTAGGGGTTGGGAGGGGTGGAGGCTGGTGCCCTCGGAGTTGGGGAGGCTCCGCCGTCAGCAGGTCAGGACTGGGTTCCTGGGAGGAGGTGGCCTGTGTGGGCGAGGCAGGGTTGCCGCTGCAGGGCTGAGGAGTATCAGTCCATCCAGGTGGCGCGGGGAGGCTAAGGGCGCGGTCCTCCTGCCTAGAACGCAGGTGTCCTGTCTGCTACAGACACGTCAAGGAAGTCGCCAATGTGTGCCCCTTTCTCTAGCCTAGGGATTGGCAAACGACACCATGTCCACAGGTTAGAGCCGACCTGGTGCCCGTTTGTGAAAATGGCTTTGACATGTTTAAATGGCCGAAAGTCAAAATATCTCATCGTGTGTGAACACTGTAGGCCATTCTCATCTGCGTGGGAAAGTAACGCCTTATCTGAGCACAGCCAGGCCCATTCACGTGGTACGGGCTGTGACCCGCAGAGGGGAGCGGCCCCAGTGCAGGCTCTCAGGGCGGGAGCCGGGGCCCCAGGTGCTGACCTGTGGCTTCCCTTCTCCCCGCAGCTCTGCCCGGATGGCCCTCGTCTTCCTGTACGGCACCTTGAAGCGGGGTCAGCCCAACCACAGGGTCCTGTGGGACGGCGCCCACGGCTCCGCAGCCTTTCGGGCGCGCGGCCGCACGCTGGACCCCTACCCGCTGGTGATCGCGGGGGAGCACAACATCCCGTGGCTGCTGCACCTGCCTGGCTCGGGGCGCCGCGTGGAGGGTGAGGTCTACACGGTAGATGAGCGGATGCTGCGCTTCCTGGACGACTTCGAGAGTTGCCCAGCCCTGTACCAGCGCACGGCGTTGCAGGTACAGCTGCTGGAGGAGGGGGCCCCGGGCGCGGAGGAGCCGCCGGCGCCCACTACGGTGCAGTGCTTCGTGTACAGCAGGGCCACCTTCCCGCCGGAGTGGGCCCAGCTTCCGCACTACGACAGCTACGACTCCGAGGGGCCGCACGGGCTGCGCTACAACCCCAGGGAGAACAGATGAGGGGGGCAGGCAGGGTGGGCCTACGCCTGAGAGCCCTGGGGCTCCAAGATGTGCCCAGCCCATGGTGGGTGAAGGCCGAAGCAGAACAGGGCCTTTTCCAAGGAATCAGCGGGAGAAGGAACCAATCTTTCAGTGGCAGCTGATTTTACAAATAATGTTGACACACAAATAGCAAGGTGGTTCCCTCCCATCTTTCCACCTGGTAGG
>NW_012104632.1:174451-175229 GCF_000951045.1 Mandrillus leucophaeus
CAAAGTAGTGCAGACAGCACCCCCAGCCAACATGGAAGCTTCAAGGTGACCTCCAGGAAGGTGACCTCCAGGCGGTCAGCCATCAACACTACACCCACATAGACACACAGCAGGAAAGGGATTGCCAAAATCTGCATTTGCAGTCTCCCATCCTTAGGAAGTTAGGAAAATCAGCACCAGGAGTGAGGGCCTCACTTCCAGAAGAAGTAAGGCAATCACATGAAAAAATGGCAAGTGCTAATTTAATAAAGCAAGGCAAATAACTGACATATCAATCTTTTAAAAGGGTCACAAAGAAATGCTGGTAGTCTACTGGCAGAGGCTGTCGCCTATGTGTACACTGTCTTCAAAGAAAGGGCAAACTAATATTTAGACAAATGCTCAGTTTGATTGATTTAATTTTGATACTAGGAAATCTCACAGAAGTACAAATCATATGTACAAGTATTTATATCTGAAAATTTCCATTGGTGATTTTTTTGGCAGATATTGGTCTTGACTCTGGAATAAATGACGACGTAAACGTAGCTGCACAGGGGTGTTCCTGTAAAATGCTTGAATCAATTGTGTGTGAAAGCATCACACAAATGGCTAATTAAATTGGGTGATGACTGAAAGGTTATAAATCCTTCATTCCAGCTCCACGAGCAGATCCCCTTCTCCAACTGTGTCTCCAGCTTGACAGTGCACAGATTTCACCTTGAATTTTAAAAAATGCAGGGGGAGGGGAGAGTAAGAATTAGTAACCAGAACCAGGAGGCAGCAGGCTCCTAATCCA
>NW_012104632.1:178434-203881 GCF_000951045.1 Mandrillus leucophaeus
TGAGACAGGTTTGACAGACTGTCCTAATAAAAGGAGTGCCTTTTCCCAGAACAGCAGCTCTAGAGGGCGGCCACCTCGCCTGGAACCTCCGCAACTTCCGCACCCACCGCACAAGGGCTGAGAACAGTGAGGTAGGGGCTGTGCTGGGCTCAAGAACAGGGGCAGTTGCTCACCTGGACAGGGTGTATCTGGGAGGCCCGTGCTAGGACCGGGACAGGGCGTCTTCTGGCCTTGAGCTGCTACGATGGGGGTAGGGGTTGGGAGAGGTGGAGGCTGGTGCCCTCGGAGTTGGGGAGGCTCCGCCGTCAGCAGGTCAGGACTGGGTTCCTGGGAGGAGGTGGCCTGTGCGGGCGAGGCAGGGTTGCCGCTGCAGGGCTGAGGAGTATCAGTCCATCCAGGTGGCGCGGGGAGGCTAAGGGCGCGGTCCTCCTGCCTAGAACGCAGGTGTCCTGTCTGCTACAGACACATCAAGGAAGTCGCCAATGTGTGCCCCTTTCTCTAGCCTAGGGATTGGCAAACGACACCATGTCCACAGGTTAGAGCCGACCTGGTGCCCGTTTGTGAAAATGGCTTTGACATGTTTAAATGGCCGAAAGTCAAAATATCTCATCGTGTGTGAACACTGTAGGCCATTCTCATCTGCGTGGGAAAGTAACGCCTTATCTGAGCACAGCCAGGCCCATTCACGTGGTACGGGCTGTGACCCGCAGAGGGGAGCGGCCCCAGTGCAGGCTCTCAGGGCGGGAGCCGGGGCCCCAGGTGCTGACCTGTGGCTTCCCTTCTCCCCGCAGCTCTGCCCGGATGGCCCTCGTCTTCCTGTACGGCACCTTGAAGCGGGGTCAGCCCAACCACAGGGTCCTGTGGGACGGCGCCCACGGCTCCGCAGCCTTTCGGGCGCGCGGCCGCACGCTGGACCCCTACCCGCTGGTGATCGCGGGGGAGCACAACATCCCGTGGCTGCTGCACCTGCCTGGCTCGGGGCGCCGCGTGGAGGGTGAGGTCTACACGGTAGATGAGCGGATGCTGCGCTTCCTGGACGACTTCGAGAGTTGCCCAGCCCTGTACCAGCGCACGGCGTTGCAGGTACAGCTGCTGGAGGAGGGGGCCCCGGGCGCGGAGGAGCCGCCGGCGCCCACTACGGTGCAGTGCTTCGTGTACAGCAGGGCCACCTTCCCGCCGGAGTGGGCCCAGCTTCCGCACTACGACAGCTACGACTCCGAGGGGCCGCACGGGCTGCGCTACAACCCCAGGGAGAACAGATGAGGGGGGCAGGCAGGGTGGGCCTACGCCTGAGAGCCCTGGGGCTCCAAGATGTGCCCAGCCCATGGTGGGTGAAGGCCGAAGCAGAACAGGGCCTTTTCCAAGGAATCAGCGGGAGAAGGAACCAATCTTTCAGTGGCAGCTGATTTTACAAATAATGTTGACACACAAATAGCAAGGTGGTTCCCTCCCATCTTTCCACCTGGTAGGAAAAATTCAGGATTTTAATACCCCTAAATGACATTTAGAGAACTCATGTTATGCCTAATTCTTCTGCTTTTCTTCCTTGTGTTTTTTGTTTGCTCAGCTTTGAGCTCAAGATAATATTTAGGATCAATGTAAAGACTTGGTGTTGCAGCTAGATTTTAGCAGCCCTATTACACTGATTCTGGCCTGTAGCCCCTGAGAAAGCTGATTTCACACGGCTGGGTAGAATTTGTAAAGAAGGTCCACAGGGCAAGCATGCTGTATATCAGAGTGCGTACAGCACCATTCTTCATAATTTTCAGATCAAGCTTCATAGCAGATATTAAAGATTATTTAAATTTGAAGTTGATGTTTTGGGAAATCAAATATAAAAGTGTTGGTACTGTGTTTGACCACCACTTCTTTGGTATACTTACTTGGTAGAAGGTTCTCTACATTCTGATCTAGTAAAATAATGAACACCCACTTGCCGGTAGACACAGCTGAGCGTCCAGACTTCAAGTGCAAGTTTATCTCAGCCCAGATCTCAGCAGCCAGGCCCGGTCCCTGCCCCCTGAAGGGAGAGCATTTGGGGGTGGTCCTTTCAGAGAAGAGCCAACGCATTAGTAATTTGTTCTTTAGGCCTGACAGAAGCTTAGCTTCCAAATACAAACAGCACTTAAAATAATTTTAGCAAGGCACGAAGTACCAATTACTACCCACCTCCATCTGATAATAATTGTCAGCATCGATTCAACTCGATGCACGGCTCTTTGCTTCTGCTTCCCAGCAAAGTCTGAAATGTATTCCAAGAATTTCAGAACCAAATGAAAATGCAGCTGCTGTGATCCTTAGTCACCTCGTTCTCTGTTGGGAGAGCTCACTTACTCTTCAACTTAATGGTAGACTGTGATTGCTAACTGCATCTGGCACAAAAACATGATCATTATTTTTAGCTTCTTTTGCTTAATTGGAAACTTGCTTCACAAAAAACACAAAAAGGCTAGGAGGGGTCTCAGCTGATGAGTTCGTGGCAGCCCTGTGCTTGACGGGGTGGGTGACGCAGCCCAAGCTTCCTGTGACTGCCCTGGCTTGTGCAACAGGGAAGGGACCAGGCAGCGCGCTCATCCTCAAAGTAGTGCAGACAGCACCCCCAGCCAACATGGAAGCTTCAAGGTGACCTCCAGGAAGGTGACCTCCAGGCGGTCAGCCATCAACACTACACCCACATAGACACACAGCAGGAAAGGGATTGCCAAAATCTGCATTTGCAGTCTCCCATCCTTAGGAAGTTAGGAAAATCAGCACCAGGAGTGAGGGCCTCACTTCCAGAAGTAAGGCAATCACATGAAAAAATGGCAAGTGCTAATTTAATAAAGCAAGGCAAATAACTGACATATCTTTTAAAAGGATCACAAAGAAATGCTGGTAGTCTACTGGCAGAGGCTGTCGCCTATGTGTACACTGTCTTCAAAGAAAGGGCAAACTAATATTTAGACAAATGCTCAGTTTGATTGATTTAATTTTGATACTAGGAAATCTCACAGAAGTACAAATCATATGTACAAGTATTTATATCTGAAAATTTCCATTGGTGATTTTTTTGGCAGATATTGGTCTTGACTCTGGAATAAATGACGACGTAAACGTAGCTGCACAGGGGTGTTCCTGTAAAATGCTTGAATCAATTGTGTGTGAAAGCATCACACAAATGGCTAATTAAATTGGGTGATGACTGAAAGGTTATAAATCCTTCATTCCAGCTCCACGAGCAGATCCCCTTCTCCAACTGTGTCTCCAGCTTGACAGTGCACAGATTTCACCTTGAATTTTAAAAAATGCAGGGGGAGGGGAGAGTAAGAATTAGTAACCAGAACCAGGAGGCAGCAGGCTCCTAATCCACTTCTAGAAATGCACAGTCCTGCAGGCCCAGCAGCACAGGCACACGCCACCCCACCAGAGCCCAGCTAAGGGACCCTGGTGAACAGGGGGGCGCCATGGTGGCTGTGGCTCACCCCTCCCTCTCCCGTCTCCTCTGTCCTCGGCACCCTCACAGTGGCTGGTCTGAGGGCTGCTCTCCGGGGCACTTGTGCACTCTGGCTCCTCGCGCTGGGCACCCTCAGGTCTAGGCGGGCTCTTCACTGCCTGGTGAGTTCTAACCCCTAGCCTCCCTCTCTATGGTTTCAGGTTGTGGAAATGTTCTCTGAGAATTAATGGAACATTTAGTGTAAAAGAAAAAAAGGAACAACACACACGACAGTCAGATCAGCCGCTGAGTAAGAGGAGGACCTCCCTAGCCTGGGCGGCACCTTCCTTCTGAAGGGAAATGGAGTCCTTGGCACGTGGGGCTGTGCGGTCGTCCTTTCCGGCACCATGGGTGTGTGGAACTGTGCCTTTTTGTCCTACCGGTTTCAGTCAATCTTTATCAAGTTTTGCTTTCCCAAATTTGGGTTCCGACTTAAAATTAGCAAGGAGGGGGTTAAGGTGGGGAAGAGACAGTCATTTGACTTCTTGGAGGCTCTTGCTTGGGCCTGAAAATGAACAATGGGCTAGAACTAATCGGCCACTGCAGACGCTACTTGGACTGAAGAGGCTGCGTTCCACGATGCTCCTGCCTCCATTTAGCAGCCCTACTAGAGGACGCAGCGTTAGTGATGCTGCGACGACCGGAGTAGAGAATCTGTTTCCTTTGTGGACTTTTTCTCTGGGAGGAAAAGTGGCCTCGCAGGTAGGACCCAGGGCCTGCTACTTTGCACAGGGGCTTCGGGCCACTTCTGCTCTTCCTGGCTGGATTGGAACTGAGAGGCCTGGGGATGGAGAGAGGTGAACACAATGCACAAGGCGGCTCCGAGCAGGAGGGCCGAGGGAGACCCAGGCCACGAGGACAGGAAACCCACTAACGCATGGACCACACCCCTTCAGGGAACTGAGGCCAAGTTCATTTCTGCATTAGCACCTCAGACCCGCAGCACAGGGCCCTTGGCATGCGGCGGACACACGTTCTCGGTCCCCCACAACTAGGCCAAGTTCTCATCACAATGGATGTCATGACGCTAGGGCAGCACAAATGTTAAATCCCAAAGAACGGATACAAATTTTTATACGAACAGAAACCAACATTTTCTTGTTCACTTTTAAAAACAAGTAATTTAGAAAGAATTCCTTAAAATACCAAATCATGCCATTCTACTCTCCATGCCCCACCAACACGGGGCAGCCGTCCACACCCCTCCAGACTGGCTGGCTGGGCTCAGGAGCCCCTGGCATCCACCTGGGCCTCTGTTCTCCCAGCCGGGACCAGGCATGACATCCCCGCTGCCCCTTCTCTGAGAATCCGTTTCATTGCCTTCTGCAGTGACAGACCATGAGACAGAGGTTGTGTCTCTCTCTGATGCAAACCTGGTTATGAACTGATGGATCTCTCTTTGCACCTGATGTCCCCAAGGCACGGCCACATGCAAAACACGGCCAGCCTTGCGCTTCCGATCACGCTTCACCGTGCAGACACTTCCAAACCAGAACAGCCCTCAGAAAGGGACCCTTTACGCACTAACGGCATCTTTTTAGTCTTTTTAGTCACAGGAAGAATAATGAAGTTATTGCTTAAAAGGACTTCTGTTTTCTTCAAGAAAAAAAAATACACTTGAGTTTCACTATTAATGAATTTCAGTACTAATAGATATTCTTTTTTTCTCCCTAAATAATTAAGTCCCACATGTACATGGGGTTTCGGCTCCTCTTGATCTGCAACTGAATTGTTCTCTTTGTAGAGAAATTGTCTTGAAGAGTTACATTAATTTTTGCAATCTGTAAAACCGTTTCCTGCTGTGTCACCTAAGTCTCAGATAACTAACTGCCTCCAAGACAGATGTAAACATTAAAAATTAAAGACCCCTTAATTTGAAAGACATTAAGGTGAAGAACAATTGTTCTCTGACTACCTGAACATAATGCACAGAGTTTTTTGGAAGGCACGCTCTCCACGAGGCAGGGATGCATCAGGGCAGAAAGGCAAAAGCTCCCAATCCTAATGTCCTCTGTAGGAGCGAGAGGGAGAGGGTGCCTCTGTGGCCCTTTCCAGCCCAACCACCCACGATTCAAAGGTGGGTGTTCCTCCATCACAAGGCCAGCCTGGGCTGATGGGGACTTGGGGACTTACCGTGCCAGTTTTCCCAGCTGTCATACTATTCTGCATTTTCATGGCTTCAATCACACAAATTTCTTGACCTTCTGCTACCTGGAAACAAATTTTAAAAAGGGCAAAAGTTTTAAAAGCATTCTAATTTTGCAATAACGCTTAGGAATGAAGCCATTAAGAAATTCTTTGTCAAATGCCCCAAAATATGTGCCTATGAACAGCAGCAACAATCTCTAATTAGTTTCCTATTCCGAGCTCATCTTTAGGAACAGTAAAGAAACACCATTCTCTCTCTCATAAAGTCCTTGTTGGAAAAAAAATCCCTGGCCCTGGAGAACTGGGGGCCCTGGCTGTGGGGCCTACCCTGGGGATCTCTGAGTCTGGCTCTGCCACTAACAGAGCTGCTGGGAAATGGGAATGTTTTCTACTTGCCTGAAATGTCCAGAATAGGCAAATCTCTACAGACAGACTCAAGGTTGCCTGGGGTTGAAGAGGGAAGGGGAGTCACTGCTGAAGGGTACAGGGTTTCTTTCGAGATAAAAAGTGTTCCAAAATTGATTGTGGTGACAGCTACAGAAGTCTGAATTGACTGAAACCACTGAATTGTACATTTTAACATCTCAGTATAGCTGTTACCCAAAAAAAAAAAAAAAGCGCCCCACCAAATACACACATTTCTGTCTACAGTCCCGGGGAGCTGGGAACAGCTCAGGCCTGGCGCCATGAGGACCACTGGTCCCATCCTCTGCAAGACACAGCGGGTACCCACGAGTACCCACAACGAGGCACAAGGCAGCTTCCAGAAAGCCCCTCTCGACACGGGAATGACTTCCAGAGCTATACGCTCTCCACGCTAGGAGACTGGGAGCGCCCACGGGCCCTTGCTCAGACTGCGTTCAGAGCTTGCCTTTCATTCTGCGGGGAAGCCAGGCTGAGCTGGGTGTAAGCCCACTGGGGTTAAGCCCGAGGCTTCCCTGCAGGAGTTAGCTGCAGCTGAACACCATGCTGTGCGCTCACTCCGCTCTGCCTAGATGGGTCAGCATCCTGAGCCGGCCAGGTTTTTCTTCTGCTTTTGTGAAAAAGGGCCTCCCAGTCTTTGAAACGGGCAAGTCCAAGTTCCTAGGGCAATGGCTATGTGGGATGGGTAGGTGTCCTGGCATGGGGCTCCTGGCCCTTCACACCACTGTGGCCGTATTCGTCCAATGCCGCAGAAGCGCCTAGAGAATGTTCTTTCCTGAAATCCCCAGATGATCTCCAAGTCCCCCTCTAGGCCCCCCGTATGGCACAAGCTGTCCTGCTGGCACTCTGGAGCGCCCGAGCCCGATGTACTCTTTTCCTCTGCTGTTCAGGTGCTGGGCTGCTTTTTCCTGGCACAGAAATATAGGAAGAGAGACGATGCCAAGGCTTCGGCGCTGGCATGGAGGAGACACCGCGCTGAGGAGCTGGGCCTGGAAGCACTGCCCGCGCTGCCCTTTTTGATTCATTTTCACCTGGCATCTGCATTCCAGGGAGAGCAAAGAGTCGGCCTCGAAGGCTGTTTGCAGGGCACAGGAGGGGCGGCGCAGAGACAATGCAGTCGCTCCCTCCAGTCGGCATTTTAGAGCCTTTTTTCTCTCTTCAAAGGCAGGCAGAGACCAGGGAAGCCAGGATCAAGTCCGGTTCACTGCAGCGCACCTGCCAGCCAGCTCCACACAGGGGACCCTGGAAGCTTGGCTGTGTCCTCTTAGAAGCTGGACTCACTGCGATCGACTCTGACCCAGGACTGAGCACTCAGGCAACAGGACTGGGGGCTCTCTGGGAAATGGATCCGAGACTCAACAGAACATAGTAGAAATGCCATCCAAAAATGAGGAATCCACCCTCCCGCTCTGGGCACCGTGCTCTCTCCAGGTGGAGGAGCTCCCTGGGGACTGCATGCCGGCCTCCCACACACCCCCCCAGCCCTTCCTCTGCAGGCATCTGAGGGCCCAGGACTGGCCAGAGCCCTGTCCCCCCGCCATGCACACTGGCTTCACATGGGTGGCACAGCCCCTGCCCTCTCTGCCAGCAGGTGTGCCCTTCTGCCACTTGTCTCCTCCCATCCCATTGCTCAGAATCTGCGGGCCAGACAGGCAGACAGCTCCTGCTTCTGTTTTACAGGATCTTCAAGTGAGCGAGTTAGCAACTAAACTGCAAATATGAAGAAATGCGGCCTGGGGATTTCCAAAGGTCACGCCAGGGGCAAAGGCCAATCTGACCCCGTTACAGCTCTACTCTGGGCTCTGCCAGGGCCTGGGAGCAAGCGGGTGGTGGACAGGAGCTTAAGGGGCTCTGCTGTGGCTGCCACTGACCATCTTTCTGACTGCCTCTGTGCTTCTAATGTGGGCAGTTTGCAAAGAGGTAACGCACAGGTAACCCCAAGTGCTGGGTCCCCAATTGTTCATCAGAATAAAACCTCGGATTTAGCCTGAGACAATCAGGAAAAGCGGGGAGGCCTGAAATTCAAACAGTCCTTCCCTCTGATTGTGAGAGTCCGGCAATTCAATTCAAAGAACTTTAGAGAAAGCGTGTCCCCACTGAAGCGATCCCACCTTCTGCCCCATCCAAGCACAGCACCGAATCATAGAATTAGATCCTCCCCGCTCCATCCACCTTTCACTCCGGTTTCCCTCCCTAGCTCCTCTCACGGTGCCTACTAGTCTACTTAGATTATTTAGCTCTATCTAATCTATCATCTGTTTTAGAGAATCTCGGTCTGTCGCCCAGGCTGGAGTGCAGTGGCACGATCTCAGCTCACTGCAACCTCCACCTCCCAGGTTCAAGCGATTCTCCTGCCTCAGCCTCCTGAGTAGCTGGAATTATAGGCGTGCACCACCACACCCAGCTAATTTTTGTATTTTTAGTACAGACAGGGTATCACCACTTTGGCCAGGCTGGTCTCAAACTCCTGACCTCAAGTGATCCGTCCACGTTGGCCTCCGAAAGTGCTGGGGTTACAGATGTGAGCCACTGTGCCCGGCCTAGATTATTTAGCTGTAAATGAAAAACTAAGTAACAAACTTCTCTATTAACTTTGCACCATCTGTTTTGGAGACCATTTTCACTAATTCATCCCTAAGAGATGGTGCTTAAAAACTTCCTTGATGCCCTACAAAAGAGTGAGATACATCTTGTTCAACAGAATCATGTTCTACCCCAACACACACACACACACACACACACACACACACACACACACACACACGTGAACTTAATTGAATTTCAACTTGTTTCATCCTTTGGAAAAAATCGAGCTGGAGAACCAAATATGGTACAAACCAAATGTCAAAGAATACTGCAATGGAAACACAAACTACACCTGCCCCAGTCTGTGGGAAGAGGCTGGCACTCGAGGTGTGCTCCAGGGATGGGTGAGCATCGAGCTGGGCTCCTTCCAGCAATAGCAAAATGCTCTCACTGGGCTCCTGGGAGCAGGGGCTCTCACCCTAGGGCTTTGGAGCCCTGCTCCCAGCCGCGCTGGCTCTTGCAGAATGTGCCGCACACCGCAGGGTCCACGCAGCGCACACCAGGGAGCTGGGCAGTGGGCCCAATGGAAGCAACACCTTCCGGATGGCCCGGGGTGCCTGGGAAGCCAGGCAGTAACTGGGTGCACAGAGAGGGCCCTCCAACGTGCTGTCTCTCTCCGACGCCCCCGGGTGCGGGGCCCGTTCCTGCAGCATGTGTGCGCACACTTCTCCAACAGTTTTGTGAATCATCTGATCAAGACTTAATGATTGTGACAGGATGTCTCCAGTGTTGGGCTTACAAAATGGTCACAAGCCTCGCAAGTCTTTTTGATGAACCTAGTGGGCCTGATGTATTTCCCCACTCCCTGTCTAATTGGTGTAAAGTTTGGAGGCCTCGAGCCTGTATCTTTCATCCAGCTTACTGCGTCCTCTCCTTTGACACGAGGTCAAGGTTCACATTCGCATCCGATTATCAGAGCGGCACTCATTAAGCGGGAGTCGGCCTTGCCCCAAACGAGGCTTGAGAGAAACCTCGGCCCATTTACTCAGCAGATTTTCGCCTGTCGCGGGGGCCCGAGTGTCGCCAGCCTTGCTCTGTGCTGAAGAGCTGCAGACACCTCCAGCTGATGATGAGTTGTGAGTGATGGGAATCAAATCCCGTAAAGCCAGCTGCTTGCCATGGTCGGCAAAATGACTCTAATGGATATAGGCTGCCAATTTTCCAGTTTTACTGGCAAGTCTTCCAAGGGTAATTAAGGGAAGTTATAAATGATATGGAAATCTCTCAAGTTCCATTTATTTTCAGAGGACTCTTTCCCCAGAGACTTTTATCCTCAAGCTTATAGTATGCTTTGTTGTGCTAATGATTTAAACCACTTCTTATTTCTGATTAAAGCCCCCAATATCCTTCTACCAAGTTCTCTTCACTCCTTCCACAAAGATTAAAAGACAGAGAACCTTCTCCCGCACATGCCCCCTTCTCAGAAAACATGCTAAGACGGGGACACATTTGGCAACGCGTATCATTCACACTGCAAACTGCCATGACCACTAAGAACGCTCAAAGAAAGTGCAGGAAGAAAAAGAGAAGAGAAAGGGGGAAAAAAGACCACCAAACATAAAAGGAAGCCCCCACAAGCACAGACTTGAAAGCGGTGCTCAATACCAGATATCCATCAGAAGGTGGTGTAGCTCACTAATGTCATTTGATTTGGAATAAAAGCATGAAAATGATGGCAAAGGCCTAAAATTGGAGATGTAAGGGATGACTGCACAGTATTCCATTTCTCAATTTCATCCTTCAGAGCCACAAAATGGGGGTGATACAGTGAGTGGATGAGATTTACAGTAACAGCTGTGGTCTCCCACACAAGGGAGGCCCTTCTAATGGGCTGAGGTCTGTTTGGAACAGACGGGGAGTAACAAAACAAGGTTCCCTATTAAGAGTGTGCAGTTGTATTTCTGATAAAGAAAATGACGAGGGAGTCAGGTCTCCTTTAAGACAGCCTCATCCTCTTTTTGTTGCCCAAGCCCAGGGCTGTTTTAAATGCGTTATCGTTGAAATGGAGGCCAGGGGACGTACACAGCATCGAGTCCCCCCGCCCCCCAGGAAGCCCACTCTCCAGCAACTGTAAGGAACGCGGAGGAAGCGGTGCCAGTGGCATATGGCTTTCCACTGTGCTAAACATTCACACAAAAGACAGGTTCATCAGTCATTGCAGTGTCTGGATAAAAAATTAGCTCCTGATGGATGGTATTTTGAGCTTACCTGCTGCTAGTACATTACCAGAGAAACACAGGTTTTGAAACCCACATGACATTAGAAACTGCAGACCATGAAATACGACACGTGCAGGAGCACACAATGTACGCCAGATTATACAAAATAATAAATAAGCTATTTAAACCCTCTGCCTAAAATTGGGCCCGCTGCAAGGAACCCTGGGTCACTTCTACGCAGGCCAATTAATGCACAGCATCTGCTGTACAGAAGCAGGGCATGAAGCACTTCCGAATGATTTCGGCAATTAAAAGAAAACTGTTTCCTGCCTGTTCAGACAGCAACTGTTTCAATGCAAGAGTGAGCACCGAATCACTGTGTGCAGCTGAAAAATTAAGGCCCCTTTTTGGGGAAGAAGGGTGGGTGGGAGGAAGAATTTTTATGGAAAAAAGAGGATTCTTTTGTTGTTCTATGTTCTGTGTTTTTCTGCCAAATTAGACAGAAGGCTTGGAGGGCTTACCAGCCCGCTGCAGTTCCCACTTCTGCAGTACCGGGCCACGGGAAAAACACGATCCATATCAGCCCTGCTGACTGCGCCACAAACGTGAAAATCCCTCCATTTGATTGGTAAAGGCTGCTCTACTTGAACACAGGTGCCTGAATGCCACACATTTTAAGGCCCTTAGATCTGAAGAAAGATTGAGTTAACAGTCACAAGAAAAGGCATCTCACATTGAGTGAAAAGGCACTGCTTGCATCTGATTATATTAATAGCAACTTCCTCTGAGACGATAAGACAGGCTGGCAAATATCCCGTGATATTTCCTGAAGAAACGTGTATTCACATCCCAACATCTTCATGTAAAGCGAGGTGGGGAGGCGGCCACGGGAGACTGCAGTATTTAAGCAAGGATGGAATCATCATCAAAATACAAAGAGAGACCAGGTGGCAGGAGACGTGCGCCCAGCCCTTTCTCTGAAGGCTCCTTTAATGGCCCATGCACGAGCGGCCTCACTCTGGAGGGCGCGGGAACCCAGGGGCCACCCATTCAGCCCTGATGCTGGCTTGGGACTTCAGGCACACATGCCGTCTGCCTGGTGCTCCCCTTGTCTCTCGAGTGGGGCTCCCCAGAACTGGGCAGCACTTGAGGGGCGAAGGGCAAGGGTAAAGACTTGTGGCCAATATAAAACAAGTCCAGTTTCTTTCAGAATTTCTTAAAATGAAGGAAAATATGACTCCCTACTGCCCTCTAAGTTAGCTCAAAATCAGAGCCAAAGCCTGTAGTTACACAGAGAACTAGTGAAAACTGATGTCACTAACAACACCTTGGAAATTAGCTGGGGTCCTCTGCCTTTGTAAAGCATGCTACTGGAAAGGCTCTGTGAAAGAATGATTTTTTGGTAAACTTTTATTTTTATTAAAAGAGTGAGGAAAAGAGAGTTTAAATCTTGGTAAGGCCGAGAATGGTCACTTACAAAAAGGCTGAAAACAAAGACAACACACCTACTCCCAAGCAGGTCACTCCTGAAACAAAGTCGCACGCCAAGCTTGGAGAAGACTCCGACAACATTGAATACACTGCCCTGCGCAAACATGTTTTATTTTACATGGATAATTGAGCACATTAAACTGTCAAAATCCCCACATTGTTACCTCCAACAAAAACCAACTCTTCACATTTAAAAATAAACGTTATCTGGAAAAGATTAAAAGGCCAAATCCTGGGGGCGTTGTTACCTCTGAAGAAGACAGGACAGGAATGGGGTGGAGGAGCTTGCTGCGGGGGAAGTTCATTTTATGTGTAATGTTTCGTTGTCAAATAAAACTTGAAACACGTGGAAATAGTGAACAGCGGGCACAGGAGTGCTTGTTGGATTCTTCTCTGTAATTTTCTGCATGTTTGCAGCATTTCATCATTTTAAAGTTTTAAAATGTTAACGAAAGCATGGATCTCCGTGTGCGTACTGTGAGATACAATCTGAGGTTTGGGTGAAAACTGGCATCCTGTTGAACTGCTTGAATAACCATTGCTATAAAATGTATAAATGTAATTATTACAATTATTTTATGACTGTAAATCGAGGCATCCAGAACCTGGAAAGTCTGTGACTCAGCTAGGCCGGTCCCTCTGCCAGGGAAAGATGCAGCGAGCGAGCCTGGGCTGCATGGGGCACACCAGCGCAACTCGCGCCAGGCAAACGCGCATCCGGAGCGCCCAGCCCTGCCTTCTCGTTAGGATACTTGAGAAGCTTATGACATTTTCAAACCTTGTTTCTTTAAGAAATAAAAAATAAAAAATAAAGGTATCTCGCCAAGTTTGCCAGTTCTCCATGGTCGGCTATAAGCTCAGTTGCATGAGGCTTAGAGACAAAGGGGAGGTGTGGACATCATACTCTGAGATGGGATGGGGTGCCTGTCTGTGTCTTGTGGCCCTGACTGCTACCTGCGTGGGAGCCCGCCCTGTCAAAGCAGCACGTGCAAGGAGGAAACAGAATCGGGGAGAAGTGTAAGTGGTGTTGCTACAACGCTCACCAGTGTGATGCTCTCACCGGCACACTGTACAGTGGCTGTTTCTTGCCTTTAAGGCGTTCACAGAGGAGCAACCCTAAACGCCTCACTGCCCCGCTGAAGGTCAGTTCCATTACGAGGTGGATCTTCTCAGCTCCACCAAAATATCCCCACGTCTAGCTGATATTGAATGGGCTAATTCGCAAGAGAAAGCAGCAACAGGTATTTAATTTCAATCTATTCTTTCACCTGGTTTCACTAATCGTTAAGAAAAAAAGAAATGCAGATGAGTATATAGCCAGCTTACGGTTCGTTCCTCATTTAATTGTTTGGTGTATTAAATGAGTATTTTTGATGCAAATCTGTGATGACTGCAGAATACAAACATTACTTGAAAGGATCTTAACTAAATGCAATATTAAAACGCCTCCTTGGGTGACTATCTTATGGGGTTGTTTTGTTTCTGATATCAAAAGGCTAACAAAGTGAATGTGCTTATCGACTTTATACTTCAAAGTGAAAATTATGCAATACATTCAGCAGCTGTAAGTCTAATTTAACATATGGAAAAATGTATTCTACCATTCTGAAAATATATATATTTTTAACATTTCTGTTCAAGAGTATCATAAAGATAGAAGGTTGAAACAGTTGAGTCATGCTACCTTTGATTACAGAAATGCTCCCAGTTTACAACAGTGTTACGTGTCTAAGAAAACAGGTTTGTTTTCAAACTGAAATGAGTTACTGCAGAAACATTTTCAGAAGGCATATAGAAAGGCACATAAGATTTATTCTATGAGTTGTTTCCTAAATTATACTAGTGATTCCTGACTTTAATCATCCACTGTACTTTCTTATTGATTTGTTTGGTTACCTGCATTTTACTGTGTATTAAGATCCTCTCGCCACGTGTTCAAAAAAACTATTACACAAATCATTTCAAATGTGACCTGCCACATCTAATGTTAAACAGTATATAATAGACACTGAAAAAGTTCTCAGGAACTTTCGCTGTGTGAACCCTACAGAAACCCTTCAAATAAAACACAGCTTCTGTGTTCAGGGCAGGGTGTTTCCAATGAATCAGTTCACAGGCCTTGGCACATCAAGTCCCCCAGGTGGATTCATTACTTCTCAACAGCCATCCCACATCTCTTCTTCCTGAGGTTTTTAAACTGTGTTCAAATTGTTTACTTCACAAAACAGATTTGTTAATTACGATGTATGTGACGCTTTTTTTAGAACTTATTGCCAAGCCCACCATTCTAAGATTGGTCAAGTTTTACTTCAGCTAAACAGAAACATGATAGATTACTGGAATTTAAAAAATGAAAAGTAACATTTCAGAGAAAAACAGAATACTTGTAAGGCCCTTAGCTGTTTTTGGGTCCTTATTTTCCTTGAAAATACACTAAGGAGATTGACTCCATTATCTTCCCAGCCATAAAAGGGGAACCTCCTTCGGCTATTGTTAGTGCGGGGGGCGGGGCTCACAACATGCCCCCGCGGTGTTAAAATCATTTAAAACCGCAAAACTTCAACATGACAAGTAGTGTTTTCTCATAATGGCCTCAAGTAAGTGCCGTGCCTCTGGTCCAAGGAAGCTTCTTGTGTTTTAATTACACTAAGCAGAATTTAACTACAGAAGTTGTTCTAAGCCGGAGATGAAACTTCCCGGGCTGCACTGGGTTTCGGTATTAGTGGTTTGGGACATTTTTCACAAGCAGTAATTCAGGTGAAAAGACTGTTTCATCAAAACACAATGGCACAGAATATGAAAGGAAGTTCTGCAAGTACCAAAAAAGACAAATAAAAGCAAGTATACACCCCACCTGAGCAGGCCCCGCAAACAGAACTTAGGAGCACGCTGACAGATCCCGAGGTCCTGAGCCTGTTCACTACGTGTGCCCCTCAGGTACTCTGACTTTAAAGGAATGCATAAAATATTGGCCCCATTGCTCTGCAGTAATGTATTTTTAACAGTTAGTTCTCAAACCATTCTTAATGAGTACACACATTTAATTATTGGTGGGTGTTTTTAATATCTGAGCTACATCAATGAACCGAGGACTGATATCACATTGTTCCCATTTACGAAATGCCTTGCTTTTCTACATTCAATTATCAACCAGGAAATGGAATGTACAAAGGCCAGACCCTTTCTGTATGTGGGAAAAGTCAGATCAGGAGCCAGCAGCTGTTAAGAAACCAGAAGGCTGCGCTCATCTGGCCTTGGGAGTGCCCCGTTTCCTGCCTCTGAGCAGCCGCCTTGAGGGCCGCTGGGCTGATGGGCCAGGGCTGCAGTCTCACCCTCTTGCCCTCCAGGCTTGAGGCAGGAGCGGTCTCCCTCCTCCCTGCCCTCCCTCCCTCCACTGCGGTTTGGATTCAGGTGTTAGAAGAGGATTTAAGGAAAACATTTACTTGAAACACACACACACACACACACACACACACACACGATTTTATAATTAAAGCCACATAATTAGGAGTGACAAGCTCAGGCTGGCAGTATGCAGACTATATGACTTCCAGTAAAAAACTTAAGAAAAATGAAACAAAACAAAACCCTTACATTGTTTACCAACCTACATATCTAGCACTAGAAGATTCCACTGATAGCTCTGATAATGTCATGTGCAAGTGAACAATTCTTTATGTCAAGGCCAAGAGACGATCCTCTGATGACCCTAATTCTGGAGACGGAAGATGCCCTCCCTGAATTTTACACACCACACACACACGTAATTTTTCTTACGGCCTCTCCCAAATCCTTAACCCGTGGGCATTAGACAGTCTTAAAGAGGGCTTTCTTCCAGCAGTCGACGCTTTCAGAGCAAAGAGCAACGCGCAGCCACGCAGCCTCTCTCACGCCTTTCTGAAAAGGCGGATAGTTCTATTTCTGTATCACCAAGTAAAGCAAACTTTAAGTCGTTTTTCTAACCTCGCATATTAGTTTCAGGGCTGATCATTCGAACAACTAAAACTGATCATGTTTTCTTAATATTCACATTTATGGCAAATATTTTTCTAGAAGCCAATGCCAACTACTGATGTTTTCCTCAGTGTTAAGCGGATATTTTATCTATACTAATTGAGAAATCAGGAGGCATTAAAATGTAAGCCCCAGTGACCTGAGATACAAAGTGGAATCACCACCTCATCCATGAGAGACAGGAGACAGTCACGTCTGGCTGCTATTTTCCTGCACGTGAATAAAAATGCAAGTATTTCAGCGTCCCCGGAAGCCTTCTGGGTGCCTCCTAAATTGTTTTCTTTTCACTTCTGCTGCTCATCAGTAGAGATTTCTATCCATGTTCTAAGAAAATGTGTGCATCCTACCAATTCATCCATAGTGGTTACCTCGAGGAAATAATACAGCTTTGATTTGTGCTTTAATGTCACAAGATCAAGATGAAAAACTTCAAACTGTGATGCTACATTTCATTTACCAACTAACAGAAGTGCTCTGGTACTGTACAGGTTGCAGAATTCACCTTTCCTCCGCTCTTCCCACTTAGACATTTGTTCCAAGAAAATCATGCAAAAAGTTCCTCATCAGAGTCTTATTCCCTGGCATGACTATCTTCATGGACGCTTTGAGCACAGCATACTAGAGAGTACTTTTAGGGCAAATACTTCCCAAAACACTGCATTTGCAAAATGACAGAATGAATCTGGCCGCCTTTCTGCTCCACTCCCAGATCATTTGGGAGGGGAAGTGCTGAGGGTCCTGGCACAAACCTAATGCAAACGCGAAACAGGTTGACAACACACAAAATCGACTTTGCTGTTTGCTGGAGGTCAGTTAAGAAAGAACTGCAAAGAGCTGAATCGTGCTGTTCCGTTAGCCGTCGTTCTGGAGGGGGAAGTCTGAGACCAGCATGTCCTGCAGAGACACACACAGCCCTTACCGTGTCTCCAGGCTTGACAGAGACGGCCACCACCACTCCGGGCATTGGGGAACGCAGAACACTGCTTGTGTCCTCGGTCACTTTTTCTAGCATAAATTTGTTCAATTCTGCGGCGAGTTTGGTTAAGATATTCACCTTGTACTGAAAGGAAAAATAAAACGAAACCATAAATGAGTTCAAATGAACTTTTCCTCAAAAGTAACATCCATTCTAAATCAATTTTTAGCTTTTAAATTCAAATTACAGTAACATCCTTAAATTCAAATGGTTCTCAATTGCTGTACACATCAAAATATATTTGTTCCTGTCATATATTGTGAGCTAGTTATTTCAGAAATATCTTGAAATAAGGACTATTCCAGTTATTAATATTAATCATTGATAAATATCATCCTATATCTTTAAGAAAAACATCTCAAAACGTTATAAAGAAAACTGAGAATTTTACTTGTATTCCCTTCACCGCCTACAAACTTATCCCCATCAAGGAAAATCCCGTGAGCTGGGCAGGCCCCAGGGATGGAGGAGGTGACGTGTGGACAGGCGCCAGTAGATGGCAGCAGATGGCTGTCGCAGCTTCCCACAGCCCTCCAAGAGCGGCTGCGCTACGTATCAGTAAGTTAAGACAATGGGGTTCAGTGTTCATTTTGGGCAACATAGTATTTGAAATTCCATTTTTTCAGTGACAAAAACTGCTATATTCATGACTACAAAAGCTGGCTTTTCTTAAAGGCACTACATAGTCTTTCTGATGTAACAAGATGGTTAGGAAAAGACACAATAATGAGAATGCCTTCTGCACTAAGAGACAATAACATCAAGATGTTATAAACACTGATGGAAAATACACACAGACAAGTATATTCACGGCACCTTCTGTAGGTGGCTCTCAAATAACCGGGCGTATTCAGGGCAGTTCAGTGAAGCAGAACATTTCAAAAAAGAGAATTCCTATCCTCTCCGTGAATAAATCTATGAGCCACAATTTGGTCTATCCAAACAGAAAAATGATAAAATGGTTTGAGGAAGTGTCTCTCGGTGAAATTGGAACCACCACCCGAAGGTTCTGGATCCCTACCAGGTCTGATTTCTCTTGGGTAAGAAAGAAGCAGCAGTGAGACAGCTCCATTTTCTTCAAAAAAAACCCAAAAAACCAAAAAACAAAAAAAACAACCTGCTGTAACTCAAAGCCTCCTGTGGGCATCATGATGGCAGGGATGCAAAAACAAAATATAATTCCCCCTTTAATTCTGTATGGGGATGGCGGGAATCTGTAAGTGCCTCTTCACAGGGCCTACTGAAAAGGGTGGGGGGAGAGCTTTGATGGCCAAAGTTCCAAGTGGATTTGCGACACTGTGACAGGTTGAATAATAACATCTTTTGCGTGTTTCTTTACTCCTGAGTGTGTGTTTTGCAATCAAGGCATAGAAGCGTCTGCCAGTTTCTGAAGGATATGATCCTTAAGTGAAATTACAGTGCAAATAAAAGCTTTTTGCTCCTATTAAAATTCATCTGAGTCATAAGTGGTGAGGGAAAAAGCGAGGAGAGTGCACGCTGCTGTCAGTCTAACAAACATTCTGGGCAGAGGGACTATTTATCAGTGATGAATTGTACCTCCAAGTCCTTCATTAAATCAATGGGGGAGGGTGTGGAGGGACAGAGGGGACTATAATTGGACCAAATTGCAGTTTTTGTGTCTGTGCTGTCTGCCATAAGGGAAAAAATCCAACATCACTAGAGGCATCAGACTCAACAAAAAAAGTTACTTTTCTAGTTGGTATCGCCCTGAGCTGCGCCTTCTATACGACTGATTTGCAACGTGCCTCGTTCAGTTTTCAGTGTAGCACACAGATCTATTTTTTTCTTGTTTTGCAGAATTCGACTTCAAAATGTGAAGCCTAAATCCAGGAAAAGTATCTTCATACACTGAGAATATGATTTATACCACATTTCACCACAGTGGATATACTCCAGAACTAAGTTTAGTTATATCACAGATCAGCCTGCATAGGAACAAAGTGCTAAGACTGTATTTAGCTTCATTTCTCCCCAGAAATTACAAGATTCTGACTAACACTGGATCCTTTTACTATTTTTATAATTTTCATCTTTCAGATTCCTTTCTCTGTCGGACTCCTGCTTTGCTTGGAAAGAGATGTAAGAGTCACAAACTGAGTGCCTTCAGATGCAGTCTTTGTTACTGATGAGACGTTCCTTTTCCTTTTGTATTTGTTTATTGTTCTTAAATCTGTTTGGGGGATAAGTGACTTATTGTAATAGCAAGTAAAAATAACAACGGGGTAAACTCCTCCAGAGAGGCCTTGGTGCAAATAGTTGGTTTAGAAATGACCTTTCTGAATATAAAAAGAGAAGGCAGAGAGAGAGTCTCTTTTTAAGATTACCTTTGATGTTGTCCTGACCCCGTGAGTGTACCACACAAACACGCCTTCTTAAAACAACCTCTCAGCTGGCCTGTGCTGTGCCGCACGGGGCGCGTGCCGGGATGGGGCCCAAGCGGGGTGCAGCACATGGGTCCATCAGAATGAACTGCCTGGTGAGAACCGTAAAAGCTTTTTGATGCCCCAGAAAAGAAGTCATTTAAGAATGTACACCAGGACTTTCCAAGCTGATGATCAAAACTGCTATTTATTGGCGTCTCTGGATTCTTCGGGGGCACAGAGCAGCCAGTGTTTTGTGAGACTTCAGGAACGCGCCCCTACCTGGACCGCAGGGTGCAAGCTCGGTTTCACGGTGGGCATTTAACTGTTCCTCAGCGCTTGTGCGAAACTCCCCTAGAGAGTTGTGATTTTAAGTTTTTTGTGGTTGTTTTCAAGCCGATAAATCACAACGTTGATGTCTGAGGGCAGGAATCGAAGACTCTGAAGGCTCGTGGACGGGACAGAGTAGCAGGATCCCAGCAGCAGCCAGGTTTTCCCGCTGCCTGGGTAGGGTGAGGAAAATGCCAGCATGGGTGACAGGCAGCTGCCTGTGGGTGGGGCTGGGCTGCCACGGAGCCGGAAGATGGTCCGCTCCAATGAGCTCAGGGCCGGTCAGTGCGTGGAACTTCACTCCTTCACTGCGCTGGCTCGGGAAGGCGCTCTCCAGACCACGCAGCCAAATGAAAAAAACGTTCTTGAAAAACAGCTCACCATATAAGTGAGAACAGAACAGGTGCTCTCTGGACTTGGCCCGGTGGGACTCCTCAACCCACACACGACAGTAATGGGAGGGAATTAGGTGTTATCTAATGACCCAGTGATGGAAAAGTGACCCCAGCCCTGGTCTCTAAGCAAATTAATTTTATGGCCTCTGCAGTGTGAAACCATGTCTAACAAGAAAATTTCTCCCAAAAACTTAGAAGAAAGAAGAGTCACAGCTAACATGAAAGGGTCAGGAAGAAAGCCACAAGAGCTGGACAATGGTAAGAAACTCCAGTGGGACTGTTTTTAAAATTGACATGCAGCTCTTCCATGGGCCTGATGAAAGGCTGGGGGCTGAGAGTGGTTGCTGCAGGAGGAGGCGGCTAGTCACAGTCTGGGTGAGAGAGGCACGTTATCACTGGACCTCATTCAGAAAAGCATCCTGTAACTGGGCATGTGTGTGTGCGCCCCAGCACCCCAGAATTCAGCACCCCAACGACAGCGAAGAGTCACCCGCCCTGAGACACCCTCCACTCTGACGGGCACACAGAACACCACCCTGGAGGCTTTTGTATTTGTACAGTACTGCACCTCACTGCAGTGTTAACTCCACCCACTTCTTCCACAGCCTGTGGAAATACCAGTCATGTCATTCTGCAGACCCCATGCGCTAATGTGCTGCGGTGATTCCGAGGTCTGCGGCTGCTCCCGAGGTGAGCGCTTGCAGTTGGCTGTACAGTTTTCAGCTGTGATTTCAGAGCCTCCGGTGCCACTGTCAACCTCTGTTCCTCTTCAAGTGGGCTCACTTCCAGTTTCCATTTCTAATTCATTCTTCCAGTAACAATTAGGACACGTACAGTTGACTGACTGTTAATGTTCTTTCATGTCCTCAACTGCTGCCATCTCGGTCAACACCAACTCAAGGGCAGGTGCTATCTTTGACTGTAAATCACTGTGCATCAGTTATCTTGAAGCACTGGCCAAATACTGTCCACGCAACCCTCACTAAGTAAGGTGGCAGACACTTCCAAACATTAGGCTCTCTTCCTAGTCAAGGTTTTACACCTTCTAGCCCCAAAGGTCTCCAACATTAATCTGTCTCATTTCCACAGCGTGGCAGTGAGAGCGACACTCAAATATGCCCCTAAAGGTCTACTGTCCTAACTCAGAGCTAGGGAAATAGTGTCAGTGTTTTTTAAGTGATGGGAAAGGGTGAAATGCAAAAATGATGCATCTTTAAAAACACTGGCATGTCAGAAAAGCAGAGAAAAACTGGATATAAACTAAAACACTTCAGTGGAATGAGACTCGTAATTCGACCACGTTCTCCTCTCCTCAATTCTCTGTAGGGTACACAATGATCACTTGAGGAAAAACATAGCAAGGTTCGGAGCCATACAAAATGATTTCCCTCCGCTTCCGCACAGGGCCCAGTGGCCTGATACCTGAGCTAAACCACCACCACCAATCTCCAACACACAACAGTGACGGTACACAGAATTGAAGCCTGCGGCTGTCCTTCCTTTGGAGGTGCAGCCCAGGTGAAGGAACAGACACGAACAGGCAGCAGCTAAGGCGCAGGGCGAACCACAGCCTCCTACAGCTGCAGTGGCTGGAACAGCCTGTTAGCATAATGCTGTGACAACTCCATCAGTGCAGTCTCAAGGTAGCTGTCAATCAGGATGCATCATTTAATCCAACAGCACTCGGAGGACTTTCTCCTACAACCCGCATGACAGCATATCTACAGCTCTATTTATGTCAGCGCCCAGTTGTGTTTACAATGTTGTTGTAATTAGAAAAGATGCAACAGGCAGCAATATTATTGAGATTTCCATTTTGTAGTATTGCCCTGTAAAGTGTGATCTTGCTTCACAGAGTCATGCTAAATGACAAAAGGCTATTTTCTTCAATCTCCCAGCTCAGACAGCACTTCATTTGCAGCTATCTATAATTAGATTAATGGTGTAGTGCGGTACAAAGCAGGCCCACTTCACATCAGATAGCATATGAATTAGGACAAACACTTATTTCAATTCCAGGCAGAGAAAGCAATGACTGGGGTATTTAGCATACCCTTTATGGTGGAATGAGATGTTAATTGTGTACCATTACCTCTAAACTGCTTGCTTGTTGTATAAATCACTGTGCTAATTGATGCAGAGATAGAAATGTAGCCACAGGCAAGAAAGCAAAGGAATGAGAGCTGAAGATGGTGGATAAAGGATTATCGAGTGAAACCATATGGAGATGAGGTTCCTTTGAAAACTTTGCTTTTTCTGCCCATGAGCAGGATTTCTTCATATACAGCAAAACTCTGGTATCAGAAAATAAAAATTAATTTTACATTCATTTTTAAAAACACAAATTCCTTGTAGAAGTTCTGGCTGCCAGAAATCCAAATAATAGGTATGTGGAATTCCTCTTAATATACATTTATAAAAACATGGAATGTGTCGTTTTCAATAGAGCTCCTCATCTGGGTTTTTGGCTCATGGGTTAATAAGTAACACTTGTAAACTATACCTGAAGCAGATGTTTCTGACCCTCCACAGGGCAAAAACAAATTCTTTCCCAAGGCTTGAAGCTGTTCTTTTAGGCAAAAGAAAAAAAAAAACCGCACACACACCACCACTATGCTGGTTTAGTCTGTTATAGACTCTAATTGTGTAGAAACATTTATTTAGGATGTGAATCCAACAGAACAGAATCATTTTCATCTACCATTAAAACACCGATTTTAATACCATCACCCAAACACTGAAATCTGACTATTCCAACTTAATGAAGAGATATTCTTCCTTGTTTTTTCTAAAACTAGCAAAAAAAAAAAAAAAAAAAAAAAACCAGAAGCAAGTAGTAATTTAAAAGCTTCCGTTTAAAAATCTCCAAATGTTACTCTTCCTTTGTAAAATGTCTTGTTCTGCACTCAACAACTCTTAATAGGGTAAAAATGAGTGTCTCAAAAGCACACAGACAGAAATCAAAAGCTTCATCCTATAAGTCAAACCATCGGTGAGCCACACAGAAACGTGCTCCTGGGAAGTTCATAAATCAAGTGCATGTGTCCTGAGTACATGCTCACGTTTTTTTAATATCAAGGCAACACTGAGGTGCAGATTAGTGCTGTGGACCTTCTCGCAAATTCAGCTGCTTAGGAATTAGCACTGTTACAACATTCTATGCAGAAGACAAATGCATAGGGTCAGTTAGCAGCTCCAGTTCTCAACGTCACAGTAACAGTTCATAGCCATCTACACCAAGTGCACATTTGAGAAACCCTGTATCGTTCCGCCTTGTGAAATATGAACACCATAATAACTTGCAAGAAAATAAAACAATGTTTCAAGAAACTCGAAAAGTCTAGTTCAAGTTACCAGGACTGAAACTTGGGAGGGGAAAGTCCAGAGCTTCTTTGTTGGAGGCCACAGCTGTCACCTATCCCTGTACACAGTGGCCCTTATTATTCATCTGACTGCTGAACTAAGGACACCTGTATCACAACTGCAAGCGTTTATGGTTTAGGTCATTATGCTAAATAATATTAAAAACAAAATCCGCAAAAGAAACATCAAGGACTCTCAGGACGGAAACCAACGTCAGCGCAATAAATAGCGTGAACTACTCTGCAACAACCCCTCCCAAGCATCAAGGCGACAGAAACAGAAAGGAAAAAAGATGTGGAAACAGTGTAGAGGCCCACCTCCTGGTCGTTAATCACTTGTTGAGACCATTTAAACTACAGCCTTAGAGCCTGCAGCCAAAACCAACATGCCTCAGCGAAGCTGGTGTTAACAGAAGAAAATATATGGTTTCTGATATTGCGTCCCAGTTCCTCAACATTTGCTCCAATTGAAAAGGCAGTTAAACACAGAGTAAATCATCCAGTTAGCCTCGCTGTTTAGTGACACACAATTGATAATGTCAATACATTGCAGCAACATAATGTGTCACTTTCAACACTCGTGCGCTGCCATTTATGAATCTGTACTCAAGGTTTTATTGTGTTACTGGTAGGTGGTTCTTGGAGTTAAGTCTTTTATTGGACCAATGAATGTGCCACAAGGAGGCTCAACGGCAGTAAGCAGCAATCTCATTTTTTGAGGGAAAAATTAACAAAAATAGGAGTGGGAAGAAAATCCCAACAAAACAAAAGAGCAAAAATATCTGAAGCCCATTCAGCAACTCATGTTTCAAAAATCCTACAAAAATGGGGAGGGTTTCCGTAGAGAAAAGAACCATCTTAAGTCTAATCATCAACAGCACTGAAGGAATGGGTAAGTCTGTGTGTATCTCGGGCTCGCTTCCGAAAGACGATCTCTGGAGGGAAGAATATGGGGCTGTCAATAATACAAAAATCTAGCCCCATCCTTTGTTCCATCTTGTTTTTGTAATTGGAAACACAAGACTCATTCCAGTTCTACTGTCCTAAGATAAGCAACTTAAAAAAAAAAAAAAATAGTGCCAAAAATTAAATTGAAAATTAAACACTAGACCAGGTGTGGTGGCTCACACCTGTAATCCCAGCACTTTGGGAGGCCGAGGCGGTAGGATCACGAGGTCAGGAGTTCAAGATCAGCCTGGCCTACATAGTGAAACCCCGTCTCTACTAAAAATCCAAAAAATTAGCCAGGCGTGGTGGCGGGTGCCTGTAATCCTAGCTACTCGGGAGGCTGAGGCAGGAGAATCGCTTGAACGTGGAAGATGGAGGTTGCAGGGAGCCGAGATTGCGCAGCTGCACTCCAGCCCAGGCTACAGTGTGAGACTCTGTCTCAAAAAAAAAAAAAAAAAAAGAAAGAAAGAAAAGAAAAGAAAATTAAACATAGACCCAGCACTCAATAAGAGAGGATTTATTTCTTCCCTTGTGTTGCACTGAGGTTACCTTGTAATCTGTATCACTAGTATCATAAGAGAGGCCTAAAACTGACGGAGGGAAGAGAGCTGGCGTCTGGGAGGCTGCCCCATTCCTAGTCTTCTAAGAACTCTGAGGCGGTCGGCTGGGCGCAGTGGCTCACGCCTGTAATCCCAGCACTTTGGGAGGCCGAGGCAGGTGGATCACCTGAGGTCAGGAGTTTGAGACCAGCCTGGCCAACAT
>NW_012104632.1:205936-206798 GCF_000951045.1 Mandrillus leucophaeus
CTCATTGCAGCCTCGACCTCCTGGGTACAAGTGATCCTCCCACCTCAGCCTCCCAAGTACCTGGGACTACAGGCAGACACCACCATGCCTGCTTAGTGTTTGAGTATGTTTTGTAGAGATGGGGTTTGCCACATTGCCTAGGCTGGTCTTGAACTCCTGGGCTCAAGGGATCCACCTGCCCCAGGTTCCCAGAGTGCTGGGATTACAGGCATGAGCCACTGCACCAGGCTGACACTGGTGGATTTTATTTTAAAATCGAGTATTGTAGGACGTCTCAGATTAACTTCTAATTGTTAGAGTTCTAGCTCTATGCTCTCCACGTTTGAGAGCAAATAGATTACATTCTTCAAACATCACATCTGGCTCTAAAATCAAAGAAACGAAGTTGATTCCGTGTTCAGAGAGGTTCCCAGGCACACAGCGAGGGACCCCACGGTTGTCTTTTCCTTAGTTAGAAGCACAGTGAATTAGAGAAACGGTTTGGTTCATTCATTCAAAAACCACTGATCGAGCATATCTGGGCAATGTTAAGAATACAAAATAAACAAGAAAAAATGGCTCCTGACCTAAATACCATAATCTGGCCAGAGGGGAAAGACATTCACGAACGACACAATATAAACGTATTCAAGGATTACTAAGAATGTGATCAACATGAGGTGAGCTTTTTTATTTTAGCCCCTCTCTTACAGAAAATCTCCAGGGTGCGAGGCAGTAGAGTAGTGGTTTACTGTTTAGGATCTGGAGTCAGAATACTCTTCCACTTAGATGCTTGGGAAAGTTCGACTTTCCATGTCTCAGATTCCTTCTTTATGAACTGTGGATCATAATAGCACCTAATTCTGTGGAGAGTAAGTGAATT
>NW_012104632.1:207637-209428 GCF_000951045.1 Mandrillus leucophaeus
GCCTGGGTGACAGAGCGAGACTCCATCTCAAAAAAAAAAAAAAAAGAATTCTGAGGTGGTGTCTGATGGGCAGGAGGGCACTGAGAAGTCCTCAGTGGGTTTCCCAAGGAGCAAGTCTGTTAATGACGGCAGCCTCCCTGGAGCGCGGCGCCATAGTGTGCAGGTGTGCCGATGATAAAGGGGGCCCGGCCTCTGCCTGGCCCAAGTGCCCGCAAGCTAACAAGTAGGTGCATATGCCACAAAGGCAATTTGCTGGAATAAGTGGCACTTTCACATCCACAAAGGCAAGGCCATTTACAATGAACTGTACAGAATGCACAAAATAGAACATGTGCATTCTATTTGATCCGGAGTCTCCGTGACACATTATGACTATAATGAGTCATTTTTTTTCTTTTTACTCAAGAAAAATATTACAGATCTTTGAAAGCCATGTACTCAATTATATAACAATACCAACATCTGTTAACAGTACAGGCTGTTTCTATTCTGTATCTCGAATTGTTTTATGTAATTACGAGTTTATAAGGTATTTGGTAAAAGGGTAAGAAAGTACCTTTTTAAAGCACTATATAATTTGGGGTACAATGAAGTGTTCTCTTAAAAATCTATAATTAGGACAGCATCAGCTTACAGAAAAGTATAGGAAATGTTATAAAAACACAATTATGTAAATAAGCACCGAGGTGAGGAAGTGTACCATTCCACAATGGTGCCACCCCTCTTCTTTTTCCTCCTCCTATCTGAAATGTTCTTTGCTCATATCAAGTTGAAGTCATGCTGTCAGAATGAATGATCTTTCAGGAAAAAAGATGAGGAGCTCAGCCTTCCCACGTAAGTCCTCAGTCCCCTGCAAGTTGGAGCACCTGGGAAGTGTTCTAATGTGAGGGGCTTCAACAACAATCTTGCCTTTACAGGTTTTCTTAAATATTTTTACTGTTATGAATTCACTGAAGAAACTCAAAATTCAAAATGCCAAAATACTGGCTTTATGGGACAGAAATTCAGAAACTAAAATACAGAAAGTCAGAGTAAACAAAATTAGAGATGACTGATGCTGTGAGGGAGACTGTTGGCCAAGAAAACTGAAGCAGAAAACAACTGAAACCCCCACCCCCACCCCCACCCCCGAAAGGTGCTGGACTGAAGTAGGAGAAATGAGCGCTGGTGTCGGGGTCGCCTAAGAATCTTACAGTTTACAGTTCTGACATACCCTAGACGCTGAGCCAAGGAGGACTGCCGGCGCCCTCATGCTGTGCTGTGTACAGAACACGATGCTGAAGGTAGCCAAGGCCTGGAGAGCCATGGGAGAAATTGGGAGACAGGGCGATGTGGCCCCCGTCCTGGCAGCAGCAGAGCATGAAAGCCTAAGTCTCTGAAGCCAACCGGCCTGAGTGTGACATCCCAACAAGATGGCACCTTCTGACCAAGTTACCTCCTTCTCAGACAAATGTCCTCTCTAAAATCACGCTCATACAGGTCTTGAATAATTGTTTTGAGGATTACATTTACGAAGATGTGCAGTGCACCTAGCAACTGCTGGACAGTAACTATTCACCAGGTATTTCCTGTCTCCTTTCCAAACATCTGTGGTTGTTCAGAATGAAAGAGTGGTGGATTTCTTTTTTGGCGGGGGTGGGCAGAGAACAGGGTACCACTCTGGCACTCAGGTTGGAGTGCAGTGGCATGACCATGGCTCATTGCAGCCTCGACCTCCTGGGTACAAGTGATCCTCCCACCTCAGCCTCCCAAGTACCTGGGACTACAGGCAGACACCACCATGCCTGCTTA
>NW_012104632.1:210218-213984 GCF_000951045.1 Mandrillus leucophaeus
TGAGACAGAGTCTCGCTCTGTCACCCAGGCTGGAGTGCAGTGGCTGGATCTCAGCTCACTGCAAGCTCCACCTCCCAGGTTCAAGTGATTCTCCTGCCTTAGCCTCCCGAGTAGTTGGGACAACAGGCGCCCGCCACCACGCCCAGCTATTTTTTGTATTTTTAGTAGAGACGGGGTTTCACCATGTTGGCCAGGATGGTCTCGATCTCTTTGACCTCTTGATCTGCCCGCCTCAGCCTCCCAAAGTGTTGGGATTACAGGCGTGAGCCATGGCGCCCAGCCAGTAAGTGAATTCTTGTATGGAGAAGTCTCAGAACACAGAAATGTCATTAAGTATTTAATAGCCATCATTACTACTGATTGTTGTCATTAAAACATGTCCACAGAGGGACAAAATTCTTGGGCACAGTCACTGAGAAGACACTGGAGGCTGTCTGGATGGGTCTAGAATTCAACACACAAGGATCTGAATTGCTTCCACGCCTGCCCACATGCTCTCAGGTGCACAACAGCCACGTACCTCAACTCTTCATGCTGATTCTCTTCACTGGAAGTGTCCTCTGATCACCTTCCTAACCTAATAATTTGGCCTTCTATTCAATTCTCATATGAACATTCTCCTGACTTGGAGCTTCGTCCTATCCATGGGATCTGACTATAATAATCTTTCCCCAGACTTTAAGACTATGTTTCTAATTTCTCATGGCAGAAGAATTCATATTTGAGGAACCTGAGATTTTATAAGAAAATGAAAATCAGGGGACTGAGTGAAATTTCACAGCTCTTATAAAACCATGTATTTTATGGAGTTAAAAATAGTTATAGGCTTGTTGTAACAAGTCCAATGGTAAAGAGCTGTATAAAACAACTTACTAATCCACGCTCTCACATCTAATCCCACTCCCCTTCAGTAACGTCAATTTTTATTGTATATCTTTTACTCACATGAATCTATCAAAATATAAACATATAATATATGTAAACTACAAATACATTTAGCCTGGATAAAATGAAACACTGAAGACTGCTTATTATTATTTTTCAGGATCTCATTCTGTCACTCAGGTTGGAGTGCAGTAATGTGATCACAGCTCACTGCAGACTCAACCTCCTGGGCCCAAGTGATCCTCCCACCTCAGCCTCCCAAGTAGCTGAGACCACAGGCACATACCACCACGCCCGGCTAAGTTTTAAAAAATTTTTTGTAGAAACAGGGTTTCGCCATGTTGCCCAGGCTGGTCTCGAACTACTAGGCTCAAGCAATCCACCCACCTTGGCCTCCCAAAATGCTGGGATTACAGGCATGAGCCACTGTGCCCAGCCCAGAGCTCATTTAAAGAGGGAGAAAATTACGATCTTTTGCCATTCAACATCCTCGACTCACTGCAGACTTTTAAACACAGGATGTTTAATACAGAAAAAAACTTTATTATTACTTCTTTCTTTTTTTTTTTTGAGATGGAGTTTCGCTCTTGTTGCCCAGGCTGTAGTGCAGTGGCACGACCTTGGCTCACGGCAACCTCTGCCTCCTGGGTTCAAGCGATTCTCCTGCCTCAGCCTCCTGAGTAGCTGGGATTACAGGCATACGCCACCACACCCAGCTAATTTTGTACTTTTAGTGGAGATGGGGTTTCTCCATGTTGGTCAGGCTGGTCTCGAACTCCTGACCTCAGGTGATCTGCCCACCTCAGCCTCCCAAAGTGTTGGGATTACAGGCGTGAGCCACTGCGCCCGGCCGGAAAGGACTTAGGTAAATTATTTTTCCTTGTGCCTGCTTAGCTAGCTTGTCTTAAGCATGCTGCTGTTCCAAGCCTCTGTCAACACGCAGCCACTGCCCAGGCCAACTCGAGAATGTGGCAGAGTATCCTCCAGTGGCCCTGCCAGTCTCTCTCCCACGATCCAGCCTCCTCTGCACCCCAGGAGTCAGAAGGTCCAGCTGTAAATACAGCTTTAAGGCCCTGGGTCTGCGCTGGACTCAGCTTCTACAGCCTTTCCCAACGCTGCACTGAAATTTCCTGTCCTCTGCCATCTGCTCGGCCTCCCTCTTCTTTTCTCAACTTTGTTTCCTCTTTTTCTAATTATCCCCAACAGCGTGACTCGTTATCTGCATGTAACAGACAACTCTGCGTGGCTGCAGTGACTCCACTAGGATTGTCCCTGAATCCCTGTCCTTTACTCCTAAGCATCTACCTCATACCTACCATTCATACCAATCAACAGAAAGCTCTCTTAACTTTGTAAATTGTAACCACTCAGTCATTTTCAAGTCTAGAGGGCCAGAAATGCCAAAAGTTACTGCCAAAAGCTTTAGTCACAGAAGTTAAGGTCGATTCTCTGTGGTCTAATTTGTAAATGATAGCTGTCTAATCAAAATGAAAAATGCCTACCTAACCCTCTTACCATTGCAGTTCAATAATGCTACACAGTAGCCCATGAAATAGACTAGGAGACATTTCCCCTGCATCTGTATAATCCAGAAACCAGGACTACTGAGTACCAGCCATTCTGTGCCACTCTGCTCTCCTCTTGGTTAAAAATATACAGTACACACAGCCAGGGTGAGGTGGGATGAGAGGGTCCCCGTTCAGCAGGGACATCTACCCTGACCTCTACCTTAGTGAAATCTGCCTGGATCAGGGGCTGGGCCTGTTTCACAGGTTTCGAAGCTAGATTTCCACTATACACTCATAATGCATCATTCTGAACGAGATGGATTCACTTTTATCAAGCTCACAAGATACTGACATACAAACCATCTTAGGAATTTACAGTAAGAAATAGGTTTGTAAAGGGAACTCATACACCTCCTAACTGTAGTGTGAGCACTAAATTATAGTCAGTGGTTCTTTGATAAATACAGAATCAGCAGAAGAGGCATTGGCCGAAGCGCTCTCCACCAAGACAGCATAAGCAGCAGTTCTCAATCACAGAAGCATCAAAACTCGCCTGGAGGGCTAGTAAAAACACAGACTGCTGGGCCCCCCACTTGAGTTTCCAGTTCAGGTTTGGGTTGGGGTCTGCATTTCCTTTTTTTTTTTTTTTTTTGAGACAGTCTCGCTCTGTTGCCCAGGCTAGAGTGCAGTGGCGCGATCTCGGCTCAACACAACCTCCGCCTCCCAGGTTCAAGCGATTTTCCTGCCTCAGTCTCCCAAGTAGCTGGGACTACAGGCGCGCGTCACCATGCCTGGCTAATTTCTTTGTATTTTCAGTAGAGGCAGGGTTTCACTATGTTGGCCAGGCTGGTCTCGAACTCCTGACTTTGTGATCCGCCCACCTTGGCCTCCCAAAGTACTGGGATTACAGGCGTGAGCTGCCGTGCCTGGCCCGGGGTCTGCATTTCTAATGAGTTCCCAGGAGATGCTAAAGCTGCTGGTCTGAGGACCACACATTGTGGGTGAACAGAAGGCCTTCTCCACTATGGAATGGCCTTTCCCAGGGAATTTAGCTCATGTCCGTGAGAAGCCTTTCTTCTCCTAGACTCAGCTGACAATGCGCTGCTAGAGAAGGCTTTTCTGATAGTAGACAATGGAGACTCAGAAGGGTGAGGGGGTGGGAGGAGGATGGATGATGAGAAATTACTCAATGGATACAATGTACATTACTCAGGTGATGGATACCTAAAAGCCTTGACTTCCTCTCTATGCAATCTATGCATGTCACAAATTTACACTTGTACCTCACAAGTTTATACAGATAAAATAATTTTTAAAAGTATGTTTGGCTGGGCGCGCTGGCTCACGCCTGTAATCCCAGCACTTTGGGAGGC
>NW_012104632.1:214904-216354 GCF_000951045.1 Mandrillus leucophaeus
CTGGGAGAGAGGTTTTCTTTAAATGTTTACAGATTTCAGATGAGCTGAAACCAGCCTTAACTGCTCTATATTTGGGCAACTGGGGACTGTTCCTTTGATCTTTCAGTTTATTAAAAACTATGGGGAAGCTAAAAAGTCTTAGAAAATTTAGCAAGGTAACTTTAAATGGAATGCACATGTTATTACATGAACTAATTAAGTATACATTCCTTGAAAAGAAACTTTAATACTAAAAATATATATAAATATATCCTTAAGGAGAGTTCTGGTCTCAACAAATAACAACAAAATATAAGCCCCAGATCACTACTGCCCTTGGTCTGGTGTCTGCAAGAGGAAATCACACACTGAAGAGCTGGACTTTCATTCGACTTTCAACCATACTACAATCTTACTGGAACGTGGAGAGCCTGGTGACTCCATCCATTCTAACACTGATCGCCTCAATCTGAAGACAGTCTCAGGAGAAAATGGACTGAGCCAGAATTGTTTAGCTTTCTTCCTGGGTGACGAGATTCCATTCTTGCCTAATTTCTCACTTCAGTTAGATTCAGAGGTAGAATAATCTAAAGATAGATCCCAACAAATACTGTCTCTCTCATCTTTAAAAAAAAAAAAAATGAATCTGTTATTCCTTCTCCCCAAATGACAGAAGCATGATTTAATTGTATTTGCCTTCAAAACTCTGTGGCCAATAAAATACTAGCACCTCCAAAAAAAAGTCTCAAGCAACCTGTGAATTAGAAACACAAGAAATATTTTTTCCTTTGCTTCTCCTATGTTATTTTGAAAACTGTGAAAGAAAAAAAACCTTTTTAAAATGTCAAATATACTTGTCTTGTTTACATTCGGATGTACGAGAAAGTTCACTGAGGAGTTGGTCTTATTTTTGTCACTAGACATAATGGGACAAATGTGCTTCTGCAACAGACGTGCGGATGCAGCAGGCAGCAGTCTATCCTAGAAGCTCTGGAAAGAAACACTCTGTGTCCCAAGGAGGCAGGATATGAAAGGCTGGAACCACTTTACTAAGATACTACTTGTCCCAACATAAAAGTCTGTCCTGAGGCATCCTGCTACAGTCTTGCCTGTTACTCTGCGGATTAAAGGAGGTTCACTAGAGCCACGTGGGCTAGAACGAGTGAGGCCTGGACCAGAAGAAAATAATTGGAAGAGTTTCTCTGTCAAACATTAAAAGTCATCAACATCAGAATCACAAATATTTCACTCATCTCTTACATCCTGTGAATGAGCAGATAAACCTTTTCTTTTTTTTTTTTTTTTTTTTGAGACGGAGTCTCACTTTGTCACCCAGGCTGGAGTGCAGTGGCACCATCTCGGCTCACTGCAAGCTCCGCCTCCCGGGTTCCTGCCATTCTCCCACCTCAGCCTCCGAGTAGCTGGGACTACAGGCACGCACCACCACGCCCGGCTAATTTTTTGTATTTTT
>NW_012104632.1:218220-246060 GCF_000951045.1 Mandrillus leucophaeus
AATCTATTTGGCCATATGAATTTGTAAAGCTTTCATTTGCAGGCTCGTTAGTCACTAACATGGGTGTGTTTCCAATTGATGTGCGGCTTTCCTCTTTCTCTCTCTCGTTTTTGGTATGTCTTCTCCAGTAGACAGTACTGACCTCCATGAGAGAGCATTATAGTATCTGGTACATAGAAGACATTCAATATTTGTGAATGAAAAAAGAAAAAAAAAATCGATTTATTTTATTATTATTATTTTTTGCTAACCTACCCATCTCCAGACAAAAAGAGAGGCAACTGGCGATAACTATGACAACTTCCAAAGTTGGGCTGCATGTGGTGGCTCATGCCTGTAATCTCAGCACTTTGGGAGGCTGAGGTGAGAGGATTACTTTGAGGCCAGAAGTTCGAGACCAGCCTGGGCAATACAGCAAGACCTTGTCTCTACCAAAAAAAAAAGGTTAGCCAGGCATAGTGGCACATATCTGTAATCTTAGCTACTCGTGAGGCTGAGGCAGGAGGATCAATTGAGCCAAGTAGTTCGAAGTTTACAGTGAGTTATGATCCTGCCATTGCACTCCAGCCTCGGTGACAGAGTGCAACCCTGTGTCTTAAAAAAAAAAAAAGAAAAGTAAAAAAAGAAGGAAAAACTTCCAATGCTGAAGAATGTGATCCTTCAGGCTAAAATCAAGAGTGCACAAATCTGGCAATTTCTCTGGAAATTTACCAGGTCTTGGAAACCTCACTAAATTCTTTTGAACATTTATTTTTGCCTAGACATCACTGAAATTTAGACCTCAGTTCATAATCCTTTTCTTGCTGACAGCATCACTAATGGTCACCTGCAAGGATGACCTCACTGGTAGAACAGAGGAAATGACTTGGCATGAATTTAATTTGAAGACTCTTGCAGAATTACAGCAGTTTCGTGACAGGAGCCTGGAAAAGTCCTGGCAGCTCTGATAGTATCTGCTACCCCAAGCCTTGGTAAGTCAGAACTTACTGCCACTAAAATTTAAAAAAAAAAAAAAAAAAAATTAAATTGGCTGGGTGTCAAAGAGGCTACACTGCTTTACCATTCCACAATTTACACTTCTCATTCAAGCCAAAGAATAGTAGGCGTCTCAGATGCATACTTCAAAGCCAAATTCGCTGACTTTTTAGGTTTATTTGCACAATTTGTTCATATTTTCATTTTTCACTAATTTTCACCCTCAAAAAAGTGAGAGAAAAAGAAGTGACAAGTTTTTGCAAAGATGATTTTTATTTTCTAAGAGAAGGAAACCAATTTCCAGTGCAATCAAATTAACATGCGTCCTGTGATGAAACTTCTTTGACTATAATCTTCCCCCCAATTCTCTATTTTTAGCTCCATGTTAATTAGGGGAGAGAGAACTATGGAATTAAAAGACAAAAGAGACCCTAGAGCTATTGAGGGACAAGGAGCACAGCCTCTGCTTCCAGCCTCCCGTGAGAACAAGTGCTCTTGCACTGCCATGCTGGGATTCTGTGACATCTTCCGAACTCCATTCTAGAACTCCAGCTGCCAGCCACTGTAGCACCCTGAACACACCGTGCAGTTTCATGGCTCCATGGCTGTGTTCATGGTATCATGTCCTTCTAAAATACCCTCCCCATTTTCCTTTGCTTGTCTGACTCATAATCATTCCTTAAGTCAGAGTTGAGGTGTCATCAACTCCAGAAGCCTTCCCTGAGCTATAGGTTGGGTGACATCTACTTACTGGCTCCCAAGGCACCTGGCTAACACTCACCATATTATGTTGAAATTATCAGCTTAACTGTCTATTTCCTTTACCAGATAAATGGGAAAAGGAAAGTAGTAACTTTAGAGTGGAGAAAGGGACAACGACCACCTGAACCAAATGATCAAAGTGATGCCATTCACAGTGGGACAAAGAGAAACGTGAACATGCGCCTCCCAAAAGGACAACACAGCAGCACTACCATTACGTTCCTGCCAAAACTGAGTAACAACCTGACTATGAGGAAACACCAAATGAACGCAAATTGAGCCATCTGACAAAATAAATGGCCTGTCTTCAAAAATGTCAAGATCATGGAAGCCAAAGAATGACGGAGGAACGATTCCAGATTCAGGAGACCAATAGGACAGGAAAAGTCAATGCGATAGTGTGATTCTGAGCGGATCCTGGGCCAGAAAATAACACTTTTTTTCCTTTGCCTTTAAAGCCAGTATTTTTTACAGTGAGCAAACTGGCAACAATTTGAAAACATTTTAAAGAGTAGGAAAACTGGCAAAATTTGAAAGGTTTGTAGATTAGACAACAGTGCTGTTTCAATGTTGGTTTCCCAATTGTGGTAACAGTACTGCATTGCAGTTACATAAGGGAGTGTTGTCCTGTGTCGATGAAATACACGCTTAAGTATTGTTAGCAATTTGCTGAAATGGTTCAGAAGATACCAATTATTTACATATATAGATGGTGGGGGTGGGGAGAGAGAGGGAGAGAGAAGGAGAGAATACACAATAAATAGCCCTGATAAAACGTTAACATTTGGGGACTCTGGGTGAAATGACCTGGACATTCTTTGTATTACTGTTTTTCAACTTTTCGCCAAGTCTGAAGTTATTTCAAAATAAGTTTAAAAAATTAAAAAGTATGAACATCTAAAATAAGTTTTCCTTTTAGATGAGAAAAAAATAAGTGTGGGATTAAAAGCGTGTAGGCTATGTTCAGGGTAGTGAGAAAATCTGCGGTAATTACTTTGAAAGTGAAGTCAGTGGTTACAAAGAGTGCTAATTGGAAGTTGGCACAATTCCAGGGCGCTGACACTATCTCCCAAATTAACCCAACAAACTGGACAGCAGAGCAGGAAAAGGTATTTTCTTTATTGGGTAGTCATAAATGAGAAGCAAGAACATTCCAAATAATGCTGAGCTACTTTACAAGTAAGGATTTTTCTCACAAGCTTTACAAACTTAAAAAAAAAAAAAAAAAAAAAACTGCCCTAAAGGCAACCATCCTACAAATAACTACAAGTTAACAAAAATAGAAGGGACACCCTAGTCCCCTGGGCTCACCATCAGCAGCAGTCTCGTCTCTCCACTGCTGCCCATTTCAGAGAGGTAGTATTTTCCATGATGAGCAGAAATTAACTAGACTAGCTACAGGGACTACGAGACGTTACAAAGTGTGCAATTACTCGGGAACATGCACAGGTAGAGGAAAATCGTAGAACCAGGTATGTGGTGGTAATGTGGACAAGTTTCCCAATGGCAGCCGAAAGCCTGGATTAATCTTTGTTTTGGAGTTGTCCTGTGTTGGGTAGGATGGTTAGCGGGGTCTCGGGCTTCCACACACTAGATGCCATAGCACTCCCTCCCAGCTGTGACAACCAAATATGTCTCCAGACATCACCGAATAGCCCCTGGGGTACAAAACTGCCCCAGTTGAGAACCGCGGTTCTAAGGTCCCTCCTACCAACACATTTCTCTGAGTCTGTGTTGAGTAAATGAAATGCTACGGAATTTCAGAGGGAGAACTAAGGCAGTTAGAGGAGGATTTAGGGAGCAGGGAGGATTTGAGATGAATCTTGGGGTAAAATAAATCAAATAGGGGTAGAGGAAACGGTGAGCTTTCCAGAAGTAGGGATGGCACAATTTAAGGAGTGTACACAGGAAAGAACAGACCACCACAGAACTGTCAGGAAGCCAGCCAGCCGGGCAGAGTCTTCACTAGTAGATAAGGCAAGAGGTACTTGTCATGTTGTAATGTGTTGAAGGAATTACAAAGCTTTTTTTTTTTTTTTTTTTTTTTTTAAAGACAGAGTTTTCCTCCTGTTGCCCAGGCTGGAGTGCAATGGTGCAATCTTGGCTCACCGCAACCTCCACCTCCCGGGTTCAACCCATTCTCCTGCCTCAGCCTCCCGAGTAGCTGAGATTACAGGCATGTGCCACCACGCCCAGCTGATTTTGTATTTTTAGTAGAGACGGGGTTTCTCCATGTTGGTCAGGGTGGTCTCGAACTCCTGACCTCAGGTGGTCTGCCTGCTTCGGCCTCCCAAAGTGCTGGGATTATAGATGTGAGCCACCGTACCCGGCCGGAATTTCAAATCTAAAGTCAAGACTGCTTAGGCTGGCATCCTGACCTAGCCATGGCATCCAAAGGTTAATGCTAAGTGCAGTCCCGCAAAGGACAATGTTCTTGTTAGACAACAACCCACATCATCTACTACTCCATTAAACAAACAATGGCTTAAGAGATGAGAAATTGATCAATGTTTGCCTTCTATTTATTTATTTATTTATTTATTTATTTATTTATTTAGACAGAGCTCTGTCACTAGGCTGGAGTACAGTGGCATGATCTCGGCTCACTGCAATCTCCACCTCCCGGGTTCAAGCTCTTCTCCCACCTCAGCCTCCTGAGTAGCTGGGATTACAGGTGTGCACCACCACACCCAGCTAATTTTTGTATTTTTAGTATAGACGGGGTTTCACCATGTTGGCCAGGATGGTCTCCATCTCCTGACCTCGTGATCTGCCCACCTCAGCCTCCCAAAGTGCTGAGTTTACAGGTGTGAGCCACCGTGCCCGGCCAAATGTTTGCTTCTTATATGCCACTGCTCTCTATGTCTGAATGAAAAAGATCCAATTTTAAAGTGTACTTTAAAGAGAAGCTGAAAGCAAGCAAGTTGGGAGGGAGGGAGGTGGAGAACAGTGTTCACTGGGCATGGACTGAAACACATCATGTTTTGTGAAAGATGGTAGAGTGCTGACTTCCTGCTATATTCATGCAACACTCACAGGCCAGGAAGGCTGGAATTTGCAAGCGTGTAGATGACCAAGACTTCAGTCTTTTGACTAATTCTATATTTTCCCAGTTTGGACCACAAGACTCTGGGGGGGTTTCCAAGAACTGGGGTTGCAGCACACGCTTGAGACAGTCTTATCAAGTTTCAAGTCAGCCCTAAGAACCGAGCTGCGTCCACAGGGGTTGGCTCTCTTCTTGGCGTGGGGCTCGGATGCACTCTGAAAGCCCCAGGAGAAGCTCACTGTAGTAAGAGGCTCTGTTGCTGTACAAGAGACTCTTCTAGCGGCCTCCGCTGATCAGGCACCAGCCTGGTGGGGCAGCTCACACGCCCCACATCCACCCGACAGGCCTTTGAAGGTCTGAGAATGCTGAGTCTCACATGTGTCAGAATGAAATGGGAGAGTTCCCTGAACTCTTCGCAGGACTTGTGACAAGGGTGAAGCTCGTTTGCTTGGCCGCCACGTGCTCAAACCCCTTATGGGAGGGAGAGCACGCAGACGGGCAGGGGCAGGTATAGGAGGTGGGGTGAGCACTTTTGCACTCTGGCCCCGTGGTAGCATCTGGGGGTGTGTTACAATTAATGCTCTTTTAGAAGCTGCCATCTGCGGATGGCTACGTGTTAAACCAGCTCAGTGGAGAATAAGGGTGACAGCCTTTTACACCCTGCCCTCTTGGTACCCAGGTCTTTGTCCAGCATTCAGGAAGAATCAGGTCACCCAGACTTGAAGGATGGTGAATGTGAGGATTTTACTGAGCGATGGAGGTGGCTCTCGGTGAGACAGATGGGGAGCTGGAAAGGGGATGGAGTGGGGAGATCATCTTTCCCCTGGAGTTTGGCCGTCCCACAGCTGATCTCTCCTACCCTCCCCAGCAGAACTCCTCTCAATGTTCAGGCGCACCTTTTCTTTTCTCCTCCTCTGCTGCACTGCTCTGCCACTCTTCTGCTTGTGGAGCCTGGGGTTTGGGGTTTATATGGATACAGGATAGGGGGCCGTGGTGGGCCAAAAGGCAACATTTGGGCACAAAAACGGGAATGCCTGTTCCCATTTAGGGCCATGGGTTTCCAGGCTTGAGGGTGGGGCCTTTGCTGGGGAACCATCCTCTTCTACCCAGTATTTCCCTGTCTCCTGTCCGTATCAAGGTGCCAGGGGCAACCCTGTGGCCAATTCATTAGTCAACAGCATGAGGCTGCAAACACCCTTCTGCAGTTCCCACTGTCTCTTGCTGCTTAGAGAGATGACAGTCAGCCGGGCGTGGTGGCTCATGCCTGTAATCCCAGCACTTTGGGAGGCCATGGCGGACGGATCACAAGGTCAGGAGATCAAAACCATCCTGGCTAACACTGTGAAACCCCGTCTTTACTAAAAATACAAAAAATTAGCCGGGTGTGGTGGGCACCCGTAGTCCCAGCTACTCAGGAGGCTGGGGCAGGAGAATGGCGTGAGCCTGGGAGGCGGAGCTTGCAGTGAGCCGAGATCACGCCACTGCACTCCAGCCTGGGCAACAAAGCGAGACTCCATCTAAAAAAAAAAAAAGAGAGATGAGAGTCCATCTAAGCAGCCCCTGTGGGGCTGGGACTAAGGCTTCTTGTGAAAGTCATATTGAACCACCTCCTCTCCAAGTAGATGAACCTTTTCTAAGTAATCCTTTGCCTACATTCCAAAAAAACTTCTGAAATGGGACCCCTGATTGAACTTTGCCCAGGTGCTTTATGGATTATAATTCGGCATCATTAGAGTCATCCAATGCTTCCACTTGATCTTTCAGGGAGGCCCAGAAGCCACTTGATTCTCATTTAACTCATATTCACTAAAATATTTTTATTTTAAAAAATAGAGAAAAAAAAAAAAGGGACCAAAATATTTATATGTATTGGAGATTTAAAATAAAAGCGTTACAGATCCAAAAGAGCTTGTGCAAACCGCAAGCTTTCAATCCCAGGCCTCCTGCTGAGCCAGCCACCAAGCTGCAGCACCTTCTGCCAAGCTTCTCACAGTCAATCCAGAAGCTTTCTCCAGGGCTAAGAAAAAGTTATTAAGATTGCACTGCCTTGGCCATTATTTCACAACCGAGTTAACCTCTATCCCAAGGGCAACATTTTGCAGCTGTTTGCAGTGAGTCAGTACTTTCTTTCTATTCTTTTCCTTTTTTTCTATTTTCTTCTTTTTTGGTAAATTACCCTTTCCATTTTTGCCTGTGACTAGGGGCGTATGAACAAAGTTTAGGTCTGCTTCTTGCTGTTCTGAATAGCTGTCTGCTTTTTAAAAGGCAGAAATGAAAACAGCAGTCACGTGACGTTCTTTCAAATTAAAGTTACACAATGACACAAAGCTGAGGCGCGTACACACACAAAATACGCAGCAATGTTACTTCCCGCCATTGAAAACACCACTTTTCAGATGACACTTAATGGTTCTGTTTATTATATAATTCCATCTCATAACATACATTTCCTTCCCTTAGAATGAACAATACTTGCTTTTAAAAAAATCCTTGTACAGTCTGCACTAAGCACACAAACCAATCACGAGTGACTATTTCTTACAACGTTTGAAATTGCACAGACAAGGAGGTCTTAAAGCAGGGTCCCCTGACCAGCAGCAGCAGCAGCATTCAGGAACTTTTCATAAATGCAAATTGTCAGGCCCCATCCCAGACCTAGGGCACCAGGAATTCAAGGGTAGAGCCCAGAAGTCTGTGGTCAAACAAGCTCAGCAGGTGATTCTGAAGCTCACTGGAGTTGCAGTGGGTAAGAGCGTTCTGGGCCCTGAGCACCTGGCCTCAGTCATTTGAAACCACCCTGAGTGCCCTCAGTGCCTCACTTCTTCACCTTGTAAAACTGAGAGAATGACAGTAACACCCCACAGGACTGTCTTGAAGAGTCCATTAGGTAATCCAACACTGTCCAAACGTTGACAGTGCTTGCCTGTGGCTGGCCAGGGAGCAGGGATTGGCCGCAAACAGGCAGAAAGGAAGTTTAGGGGTGATGGAAATGTGCTAAAACTGGAATGTGGTGATGGCTGCACAACTCAGTTTACGAGAACTCATTGAATTGTAGCTCAAGAGGTGAATGTTATCTGTAAAGTATACCTTAACAAAACTGTTCACAAAATACTAAAAATGTTTAGAAAAGTGCCTTGCTCATAGTAATCAGATGTTGGCTCTGGTCATCTAAGCCATTTGAACAGATTTATCTAATTGTGCATGTTCTTCTACAAAGGAACTAATCTCCCTCCAAAGTGTGAGGGTCTTGTTCACCTTGATGTAGGAATGGGATCTATGCTGTGACCTGTTACTGATCCAAAACGTAAATCAGACCTACGGTGACCATTTTCATGACGAAGACTTTACAGAGGGAAAAATGATATTCCTTGGAGTATAGTAATATGCCAAAGGCAAACTGAAATAGAACCAACCCAGTGATACTACTCCAGAGATAACATGCATGTAAAACGCATTGGATGTGTATATTTGCTCTAATTTATAATAGCTGGTTTCATTATTGCCATCTCTATTTCAATAAGCAATGCCTCACCATCAACTGTGCTGACCAGGATACAGGTAACAGAAGCAATGCAAGACAGACTGTGGAAACCGGCAGAGGTGGCCATGGATACAGCCTTAGGAAACAACCCCATTTCAGTGCCAGAACCACACCATGCGCTATTTAATAACACTTACTGATTCTGTTGACAACTGACAATGCTGAACCCTGAGCCCTGTGCTCCTACAACACAGAAACAGTTACAGAATCTTCCTCCTCTTTCCTAACCCAGGAAATAGCTGGAGGCAAAGCCACCTTCCCCATAGACTTCCACTCTTCTTCATGAACCCCGTTAATTCTTGGACCACTCCCTTGTTCACCTGTGTTTATAAAACCCTAGTTCTTCCTCTTCTCTGAGACATTTCTCATTAATAAACATTACCCTTACTGCAGTAGCCTAGGTAAAATTATCTTAATTGTCTGGTACATTTCATTTTTTGACACAATAAATGTAAGTTTAGCCGGCCATTCCGTCACTTTCAGTTAACAATGTTATTTGCAACACCTGACATTTTACAATATTTTAGAATACACACATATGTGCACACACACATACACACACCTATATTAGCTGTTCAATTGCATGTATTCATGCTAGAGTATAAAAAGGAAATTAAAGTCGATTTGCACATACAACTACCTATGACTAATCATCTATGTCAGAGGTGAGCCAGCTTATGTCTACAATGGGCTAGATGGCAATTTTTTTTTTTTTTTTTTTTTTTTTTTTTTACCTGTTTTGCATGTCACACTGTCAGTTCTGTTTCAGTCATGTGAAAGCAGCCACTGACAGTACATACAGGAATGAGCAAAGCTGTGTTCCGATAAAACTTTCTTCCCTTTTTTTTTTTCTTTTTTTTTTTTGAGACGGGAGTCTCGCTTTGTCACCCAGGCTGGAGTGCAGTGGCACAATCTCGGCTCACTGCAAGCTCCACCTCCCAGGTTCACGCCATTCTCCTGCCTCAGCCTCCCAAGTAGCTGGGACTACAGGCACCCACCACCACGCCTGGCAAATTTTTTGTGTGTTTTTAGTAGAGACGGGGTTTCACCGTGTGAGCCAGGATGGTCTCAATCTCCTGACCTCGTGATCCGTCTGCCTTGGCCTTGCAAAGTGCTGGGATTTACAGGCGTGAGCCACTGTGCCTGACCTCGTGATCCGTCTGCCTTGGCCTTGCAAAGTGCTGGGATTTACAGGTGTGAGCCACTGTGCCCGGCCTGTCTTATGTATTTTTTAAATGCTTTTAGGAAACACAGTAATCTGTGAGTTGAGATTCTGAAAAAAATTGCAAAAATATTGCATATTAGCATTTTAAAGTTGGTGGAGGCTGGGCACGGTGGCTTATGCCTGTAATCCCACTGCTTTGGAGGCTGAGACTGGAGGATGGCATGAGCTCAGGAGTTCGAGACCAGCCTGGGCAACATAGTGGGATCCCGTATCTACAAGTTGTTGTTTTTGTTTGTTTGTTTTAATTAGCCAGTGTGGTGGTACATACCTATAATCCAGCTACTCAGGAGGCTAAGGCAGGAGGATCACTGGAGCCCAGGAGTTTCAGCCTGCAGTGAGCTAGGATTGCACCACTGCACTTCAATCTGGGCAGCAGAGCAAGACCCTGCCTCACAGATAAAGTTAGTGGAAAGTGCTGTAGTGAACTTTTCCCAGTTTCCCCCCGATCTCTTTTACCATGGGCCACTCCCTTACCCCTGCTTTGATTTTTTTCACATTAGCTATTAACATGCCCTGAAAATAATGTTCCTTAGAATTCCCTCAGGAAGCACCACTCTAGATCAGGTCTGCAAACTGCACCCTACCAACTGTTTTTGAACATAAAGTTTGCACTCCGGCCTGGGTGACAGAGGGAGACTCTGTCTCAAAAAATAAATTAATTAAAAGGTCCAAACGCAGCATTTCCTGTGGTATCCCACAAAATGAGCTCTGGGAAAGCCTACTTAGTACATGCCCAAAGAAAACAAGGACTCAGTGGTCAAATTTCGTTGGAGAAACGCTGCATTCTATATTCCATCTTGGAGATTCAAAACAGACATCCACGTAGTAAAGACATCTCTTAGTAAAGACTTAGAGACGTCCTGAAATAAAAAACATTAATTTAACCCAGCATTTTCCCAAACTTATTTTAAACATCACACCACACACACAATCAGCTAACTGAAATTTTTAGAATTCTATGTAAATTCAGAGTCAATAAAGTCTTAAAGTCAGAAACTTGGTTAACACATCATTCAGTGATTTGAAGTTTTTCCTGGTTTTTGAGTTAAAAAAAAATTCATGGTGTGATACTTTCAGATGTCAGAAATCTGGAGTGTTGCTATTAAAGAAATGTGGGCTCCCCCTTCAAGCACCTTAGTAATAACACTGCTTAAGTTCAGAACCTCTGCCCTGAATTCGTTCTATTACACAGGTAACAATGATTGAGTTGACTGAGTTGTCAGTAATACTGCTGAGGCCTCTCTGTCTTACTGTCATTGTTTTTCTTCCTCAATAATCAACATTTTTCATTTCAGTTACTTTTAATTAGCACAACTCCTTTACCTTGATGTATTTTTCAAATATATTGCTGAATATGTAAGGGATATGCTCATTATAAAATATCAGACGCTAACAGAAGAGCATGAAGAGAATTCTGCTCAAGTTCGGCAACTATTACTATTCCTGGATTAAGCCTTTCATGTTTGTGGGGACTTCGTGTTTTTGAAACAGAGTCTCTCTGCTCTGTCGCCCAAGCTGGAGTGCAGTGGCACGATCACAGCTCACTGCAGCCTTGACTTCCTGGGCTCAAGCGACCCTGCCACCACAGCCTCTTGAGTAGCTGGGATCATGGGCATGTATCATCACACCTGGCTTATTGTTTTCTTCTGAATTTTTTTGCAGAGATGAGGTCTCACTAGGTTGCCCAGTCTAGTCTCAAACTCCTGGGCTCAAGTGATCCTCCTGCCTCGGTCTCCCAAAGTGCTGGGATTATAGGCATAAGCCACTGCACCCAGCCTCAACTTTGTGTTTGTAAAACAAAACAATATCCTACACAGGCCATTTTAACTTTATTTTTTTCATGTTACAATATAGTTCATATTGCATCTTTCCATGTGAACTATGAACTATATGAACTATATTGTATAACTATACTATACAATATAGTTCATATTGCATCTTTCCATGCTTGTAAACATTTCCCTGATCCCTGTTTTAACGGCTGCCTATGAATCTTCTCCCATATGGAACAACAAAACTTCTTTAATCAAACTCCTACTGACGGACAGTCAGGTAGGTTCTAATTATTTTGTGTATACGAAGGACATGGTGGTGAATGTCACTGACATAAATCTTTGGAAACGTATCCAGTTGCTTCCCATGGTGGACCTGGGTCTCAGTACTGCTCCTGCAGGAGTCATCCTAGGTGGCAGTATTCAGAGCGTCATGTAGGCCCTGCCTCCCATCTCTGGGATTGGCTGACAGACTGAAGAACATCAACCCTCAGATTACCCAGTGATCCGTCGAACACCTAGGTGAGAAAAGATGAGATGGGCCAGCCAGAGTCCTTCCTTCAGGAATGACAGAGAATGAGGCAGTTTTCAGGCAGACGGCGGTTTAGAGAACGGCTCATGACACTATGACAGGTTCCGACCGACCATATGTGGAAACTGTGGATGGTAGTGGGAATGAAAGCCCCAGTGGGCAGAGGCCGAGTCCTGTGTTAGGGGGAGCTCAGGCAGGCTAATGGGACTGCACTAGGATGAGTAAGACCTGGGAGCTGCTGTCTATGACGCTAAGGCATCATAGCTTTTGTTCTTAGGGAACCCTGGTTTAAGCCCCGTTCCCAGTACCAGCTTACGTGACCCTGGGAAAATTATTTAACGTCTGTACTTATCTCATGAGAAGATTAAATGAAGAGATAATCTACGGTGCCTCACACATACAGAGTGCTCCATGTACATTAGCTCTCCCAGTTACAGTATTATCATTAGGACCCAAGCCACTGTGGATCCCGAGAACTGCCAGATAAGACGTTCCCTAGGGCTTGGCTGGCTGGCCATCCCTTAAGGCCTCTGTATATATATATATCCTTGTAGTAAGTTTAGGAAACTTGGATGAATCTCCTGCCAGCAAAATTAACAAAAACAATTCTTTAAGTTCTAGAGTTGGGGTTGCCAGTTCAAAGAGCAGAACTCTTTCAGAGAAACTCTTCTTACAATTGACTTAAGCAATAATTCACCTCTAGAAATGCTCACCACACATGTGCTGACTGGTTTGTAAGGAGCTGTTACAATATGGTTGTGCTATCTGCGTTCAAGCTCAACGCGGATCCAGAAACCTTGCCTAGAAACTTACAGAGCACCTTGTCCCATCAGCAGGGCTGCCACAGCCAAGTGGTTCTAGGCAAACACTCGAGGAGGCAAAATATGTAGGGGGAAAGAGATGGCTTAGCTAGCTGGTGCTTTAAAGAACAAAGTAGCTGATAGAGAAACACAGGCCCAATCCACACACCTTTTCCACTGTCATTAAAGCAACGGGGTGGGAACAGCTTCTCCCTTCCTTTTTTTTTTTTTTTTTTTTGAGACAGACTCTCACTTTTGTCACCCAGGCTAGAGTGCAGTGGCGCCATCTCAGCTCACTGCAAGCTCCGCCTCCCGGGTTCACACCATTCTCCTGCCTCAGCCTCCCGAGTAGCTGGGACTACAGGCGTCCGCCACCATGCCCGGCTAATTTTTTGTATTTTTAGTAGAGACGGGGTTTCACAGTGATAGCCAGGATGGTCTCAATCTTCTGACCTCGTGATCCACCCGCCTCGGCCTCCGAAAGTGCTGGGATTACAGGCGTGAGCCACTGCGCCCAGCAGCTTCTCCCTGCTACACCCATTCACTCCCTTCCTCCCCTTCAGCCCTGTCCCCGTGTTTAGACTGCTAAATATTAAAGCAATCCTTTCCCTTTGATTTTAAACTCATTACTTATGAGAGAGAGAGGGGATGAAGGGAGGGAGAGCAAGAAGAATGTGGAAACGGAAGACAGAAAGCCAGTGTGAAATTTAAGTCATCTCAGGCCTATATTTCTAAGAACAGCCCTAGGTCCTATCAGTGCATCAAACAGGGAGCAATAAAAACCAAACCAGTCACCACCAGACCTCGCAAAAGACTTCACAGCAGTGGCTCCTACCGAAGTGCTCACCAGACTCCTGGGGCAGCCGATTCACAATGGGTGTGAAGCGGCTTCCCAGGTGACTGGCTCCACCCAGACTGAGCATGCTGCTGGGTTAAGATTTATAGTGGAAAAAACAATGGTTTCTTTCAGGGTTCCATTAGTTTCTTCTGAGTTCTAGCTGTCAATTTGATATCTGTTAATATCTGGAAGAAACTGGTATCAATCGTGGGCTCTCAAATTCTACATATGCCAAATATATCTACAGAGGAAAAAGAAAAATTCAAACATCTGCAATGCTCCTTCTGTAACTTCAGTCCAGCTTTTATCTCAAAGATATTGAACGTGTTGTTTAGAAGTCTAGAATGGGAGTGCAGAAGCGATCACAATACATCAAAAACTTGAGGTGCAGTCTGATGAGTTTCTCTACTCCTTGCTTAGTAAATTTAGAGTTTTCTATTTTTGGAGGACGTAATCCCTATGCACACTGCTTTTAGCATCTAAGCATTTTCCTCAAGATGGGTCAAAGTGTCAAGGGTTTCACGAGAGCCTCGATCAATTCCTGCAGAACACTGTGGATTTGCTAAAGACTTAAAATAGGGACATAGTCCTCACAGATTCAGCTTAAGGATCATATACACAAATGACCACCTGAGACCACAGAGGACCGGATATGAGCTACTTATAGTCATACTGAGCCGGTGAACAAGAATAGCAGGAAAGCGGCCAGTTTTCTTGTAGTGAGGTTCTTTGAAGTAAAGTATTTATTAAACATTATATTATAGTGCATGAAACAGAAATCTTTGAAGGCAGGTTATCCTACTCTGCACAGTGGCCACTGCTAACGAATTACTTCCTTTTCCTCTCAGGTTTTGTTTTTCTCTTTGTGAAACTGAAACCCAGATTGTTTTCCTCCATCCATGAAACCAGCTGGCACAAAGCACTCCTTCTGGTAATAATGTCCATCAATGGAAACAGCATTAAAAACGACTCCAACCCATCACTTCACTACCACACAAGAGGATGTGCGGATTAAGGAGGTGCTCTCTAAATACTGGTCAGCAACTTCTCTAAAATAGAAAACTAGGCTATTAAAAAGTGACGAAATGACTAAAAATGGCAGCAATAAAATGGGGCTTCCGTTGTTATTTAAAAGCAAAATTTACCGATCGCATTTCCCATTTCGTACCTCGAGACTGATATGCCTTGTTTCAGCTAGCATTTTCTATTTCTCAGTAAAGTACCCTGGATATACCAATAAGAGCCTCATCTTAAAGAAATGTCCCAAAGAAGACCAAGAGGGCGATATAGTTATTCTTCTGAACCAATTATTAACTTAAGAGTCTTTGCCTTGGGAAGGAATACTGAGCAGCGGAACTCCCAACGAGCCAGCACAAGCGGTCTCGTGCTGAAGATGCAATGGAAGAATCCTGGCCCACTGGCCGAAAGGTGTCTCCGGCTAAGTGTGTGCTGAGAGGAGAAAAGGACAGCGCCGGACACATGGCTCAGTCTGTTTCAACGTGGCTGAGAACGGCGGGAAGCTTTTTAAAATCTAGGAATACATCAAAGGGTGAATGCAGATTAAGCCCTGCTCCTTTTTTTTTCCCTGAAAGGCTCACTTTTGTTCCTAATAGAAAGACTTAGATGGTATTTCTTCAGATCATAAAGCAAGTTGTACTTTTAATGATGGAATAAAAATTATAAAAGTAAAACGTGGCTTTTCCTCCCCATTCTTTTTTTCCTTTTTTAAGTGATGAATTCAGGAAAAGACCAGTCTAGGCCAAATTTATCTCTTGTTAACCTTCAGGGATGTGGAGTACGCCAAGCATGATGTTAGTACAAAGTCAAATTTGGATGATGCAGTCATTTTTTGTTAATTCCATTATTAGAAACATTAGATAACATGGTAGTATCTAAGGAATACAGCTTTAAAAATAGTATGCACCTTCACTATCAAAGACTGTAATGCAAAATCAACTTGTGCCCACGACTGAACTTTTGAAATAGAAGTTTGTTATGTCTATGTTAGCCAGGCTGGTCTCGAACTCCTGACCTCAGATGATCTGCCCGCCCCAGCCTCCCAAAGTGCTGGGATTACAGGTGTGAGCTACTGCACCCGTGGCATGCACCTGTAATCCTAGCTACTCCGGAGGCTGAGGCAGGAGAATCACTTGAACCCAGGAGGTGGAGGCTGCAGTGAGCTGAGACTGCGCCATTGCATTTCAGCTTGGGCAACAAGAGCGAACGCCATCTCAAAAAAACAAACAAAAAACAAAACAAAAAAACCTTGTTATGTCAATAGAGTATTTCTAAGTGGGTTAGCAGCTCCCTGACAGTCTACACTCTCCAGCCTTCCCAGGCCGCCCATCCTTGGCTCCCTCTCCAGCCTCGCAAGGCAGCGTTCTTGTCACCACACTCAGGCATTCCACTTGAGCCCCTGATCTCGCTCTGCCCTTCTCCCGGGGAGCCTGCCACATCAACTATCCTCTCTTCCCTCTCTACTTTTCATCCTGAAAGTCAACCTGAGTCATTCCAATCAACAAATTCTCTCTCGACTCTGCATCCCTCGTGGTTACTGCCTTCTGATCCGACGCGTGTTCTCCACACAGCCCTCTGTTCTAGCTGCTGTGACCACACTTGCACTCGCGACCAAACCAGCCCCAAGTGGCTATCGCCACCATTGTTCTTCCCAGCTGACAAGCTGTCTCAGGCACCCACAGGTTAGATATTTCAGGGGAAATGACTGTTACAGAAATGTTCACATTAGAAGAAAAAACAGATCAATACACATCAATCATATTAAAAAGGTACTTCTAAGACAAACATAAATTATTATTCATATTCAATATTTTAGGAATAAAAGCAACTATGTTTCTAAAGCTTTATGGTTTTGAATTGATGGTACGTTGTAATAATGCATAGATAGGGTCTGCCTGAGCTTTCATCCCAGGAATTGTAAAGTATTATATTACAGTAGTCCCCCCTAATCCAAGGTTTTAGCTTTCCAAGGTTTCAGTTACCTGTGGTCAACCATGGTCCAAAGACATTATATGGAAAATTCCAGAAATAAATAATGTATAAGTTTTAAATTGTGAGTCATTCTGAGCAGTTTGAGGAGATCTTGTGCTGTCCTGCTCCGTCCTGCCTGGGTCATAAACCCTCTCCTCTCCGTGTCCAGCGTCTCTACACTGTAGACACCCCCACCGCCAGCCAGTCACTTAGTCGCCACCTTGGTTACCAGATCTACCGTCAGGCGGTCTCAGTGCTCAGGTTCCTTTTTTTTGTTTTTGAGACTGAGGCTGGCTCTGTTGCCCAGGCTGGAGTGCAGTGGCATGATCCTGGCTCGCTGTAACCTCCACCTCCTGGGCTTAAGCCATGCTCCCACCTCAGCCTGCCAAGTAGCTGGAACTACAGGGATGTGTCACCAAGCCCGGTGAATTTTTGTGTTTTTTTGGTGGAGACAGAGTTTTGCCATGTTGCCCAGGCTGTTCTCAAACTCCTGAGCTCAAGTGATCCACCTGCCTTGGCCTCCCAAAGTGCTGGGATTACAGGCGTGAGCCACTGTGCCTGGCAGGAACTATTATTTGACTTCACAATGGCCCCAAAGTGCAAGAGTATGATGCTGGCAATCTGGATATGCCAAAAAGCAGCCGTGAAGTGCTTCCTTTAGTGAAAAGGTGAAAGTTCTCAACCTAAGGGGAAAAAAAGTATGCTGAGGTTGCTAAGATCTACAGTAAGAATGAATCTTCTATCCATGAAATTGTGAAAAAGGACAAAGAAATTTGTGCTAGTTTTGCTGCTGTACCTCAAACTGCAAAAGTTACAGCCGCAATGTGGGCTAAGTGCCGAGTTAAAATGGAAAAGGCATTAAAGGCAAGCGTATACAGGATTCGGTCCCATCCGCAGTCTCAGGCATCCCCTGGGGATTTTGGCACGGATCCCCCGCGGAGAAGGGGGGCTACTGTACAGTACTTCCCTTCAGAAAGCCGCATTTTCAAGTTCTCTATTTCACATTCCCCTTCGTGACTGTCATGCAGGGAGCAAAGAAAACCCATTGTGTCCAAGGAGATTTTTACTTTCTCTAGGGATTCAGAAAGCTGACTTTCTGACACTCAGAAGCTCAGTCTGCATTGGGTGAGAAGGTTCGGTAGGGAAGAGGTGGTTTCTATCTCAGAATCTGCTGGAGCTGAGGGCGCTTTTTGGTTTGATCTAGTTTCACTGTGTTTCATGGAGAGGTTCCTCTAAGAACAAAAGGTTCTATGGAAGTCACGTCCTTTATCCCTCTTAGCCATCCCCGTGTCTGCCTTAGCCAATCTCCCATTTGTAAAAAGAAAGCATAGACCAGGCTATGGCTGAATAGTTTCAGACAGCCCCTATCCCACTGTCAGCCTTTGCTAAGTGTAATGCTTTAATTACAAGGGTCACACAAGGTCTTAAGACACAGGAGTCTCTGTGTCTGAATGTAATCACTGTGTATGTGTCTCAGCCTAATGAGGAGGTGACTATCATGAGGGTCTGGTGGTGAAGATCCTGCAAGGAGGTGCCTTGTTTGAGATCTTTCAAGGAGACACAGTACTCAATGAATGTGGGTGAGCAGAAATTACAATTCAGTTGGATTAATTTTTGGTAGTAATATGGAGCTTTGCAAAGAGAAAGGCATTTGCTGAAGACACTGGTAAAATATGTGCTGAAGCTCTGCCTCACCCAGTCTGGTTCAAAAGTCAAGTATCAAAGAGTCAAGAGACCGTCCTATTCAGAAGAAAGCCCTGAGTGGTTAATGTGTTAGAAGCCAGAGTCAATGCTCCACAGAGTTTTCATTACATAGAAGTAGATCTAGTCCAGGGGCTTTTCTGTAACAGGTGCTCCTGAGTCAGGAATCAAGACCCGTGAAGTAAGAAAACACAGGTAAGCAAGGGGGTACCTTCTCCTCTAACGAAAGTGGCCTGTCAGACTGTCGGGAAGCCTCTGTCAGTGAAGCCAAGCCAGCTCCAGGGACACAGTTAAAGACCCTTGCCATCAAGTGCAAAGGGAAGCAGCAGGGCTTAGAGTAGGCGATTTCTTACTAAAAATGGAATCATTTTTCAGTTTGGTGTACAGTTGAGCCTTGAGCAACACGGATTTGAACTGAATGGGGCCACTTCAATGTGGATTTTCTTCTGACTCTGCTGCCCTTGAAACAGCAAGATCAACCCCTCCTCCTCTTCCTCAGCCAACTCCACACGAAGACGATGAAGAGCAAGATCTTTATGATGATCCACTTCCACTTAATGAATAAATACATTGTCTTCTTGATGATTTTCCCGACATTCTCTCTAGCTTACTTTATTGTAGGAATACAGTATATAATCACGTAACATACCAAATAGGTGCTAAATGACTGTTTATGTTATTGGTAAGACTTCTGGTCAGCAGTGGGCTACTAGTAGTTACATTCTGGGGGAGGCAGAAGGTATACGTAGATTACTGACTGCACAGGGTTGGCGTCCTAGCCCCCACATTGTTCAAGGGCCCACTGAATCTAGGACGTTGGTCAGCACACTTGTACCCCATCCGAATCTCTCAGGAGTCTTCCCTGTGCCACACTCAGTGATTCCCTCATTACAAGATTAGGCGTTCCTGTTATCAATGGGCTTTCATTGTTGTTTTATTTCTGAGGATTTGAGGAATGGATAACGTGGCCTTCTCCCAGTATATAAAGAGCTTAACCTACAAGGCCCAGCTATTTCTTTAATAAAAGTGGGTAGCGGGGCTATGATTGATGATTATCTGTCAGAGAATAAGTGGGATTATTGTGTTTTTAGGTAACGTCCCAGAAACTGTGGCTGTCCCTTGCCCGGAGTAAGAAGGTTCTGGTGCATGCAGAGCCAGATTACATGTGTGTTTCTATCCCTCTGAACCCTGGGCAAAGAGAAAAGTTGGTCAGCTTCAATTTCTCTTGTCTTACCAGTTCTAGTACCAAGAATTCTGCCACTATAATAAGAGGAGCCCCATTCTTTCCTTTTTATAGGCTTATCCAGAAAGGCATTCTAGGTGTCACAAGCAACTCCCTTAAGCCAGCCTAGCAGGATTTCCAGGACGAGTGTTCATGCCCCAGGGCCGCTTAGGAGGTGAGGAGTCACTACTCCCAGGGTGACCACTCCTGAGGCCGCCACGGTGCCGTGCGCCTGGCTGTGAAGAGGCAGGCGAGCCCTCCTCACCAGGCAATTTCCTCCTCACCAACGTGTGAGGGTAACAGCAGCAGCTCCTGGAAGCTGTTCCCTCCTCCTGTGAGAACTAAGTCAGAGGCTGAGTGTGTGCTGGGGGAGGGGACCCAGGTCTTCGCACCTCTCAGTCGGGGACTTCCCCAGGGCCCCCAGGGAAGGGGTGGGGCCTCCCAGGCACCAGCCCAGCATCAAGAAAAGGGCTGGGAAGCTACAGTTCCAGAGTGGGAGGGAAAGACCCTCGCCAGAACAGGCCGATCCCAGAGCCCCAAACACCTCTGGTGTCCACTTGGGCCCAGGAAGGGAGACAGTTGTCAGGGCTCTGGTGTGACCCAGTGACCGCAGGCCACAGCGGCAACAGACCGCTCCTTGGAGGACTCAAAACTTTTCTCTGGAGGAGACAAGACTAGCTTGTTGAAGACAGACAATTTCCTGGGTCAAAGGGGAAAAAAAATCCACAGAAAAATAAATAAGTTCTCAGACCTGCCCTTCTTCTTCAGGGTAAAATGCAATGAATTGCAGGCTTCTGAACTAACAAGACCAAGTTAGGCCGAGGGCAGTTTACAGCTGATCATTTGCCGAGAAGCAAAAGCCTAAAAGGCCCAATTAGCTCCAGCTTGCCACGTCCAGCAGCAACCTGGAGTGGCCGTCAGCGGAGGGCTGGGTGCTGCCCGTGGCCGCAGGCCTTGTCAGGTACGGGTGGCCAGCTGTTCCTCATGCTCAGTGGACGGGACAAGAAGGGCTGCGTTCAATCCAGGGAAGGCAGAAGCTTCTTTCCCAGGCACCAAGGAGATAGTCCAATGAAGAGGTTGAGAAATCAGGACCCAGGGGTGAAGGGCGACTCTGCGACTGCCCACAGGAGAACACGCACTTCATGGGGCTCGTCCAATCATTTTGTTTTGTTTATAACATTCCTGAGATTTCCCTATTCAACAAGGAATACCACAGTTCTTTTTAGGAACAATCCTTGCTACAGTACTCTCTGGATGATTTTTAAAAAATTATTTGCTTAACGACTCTCTTCCCTTCATCAGCAGGGTCACTGCCTTGCCCGCAAAGCCCCCGTCTCTCACCTGCACCACCCGAATGGGCACCGAAAACTTAAAGTTGTATAATATCAGATCATTAACATGCAGAAAATTGTGTAACTTTCAGTAGTATTTTCTTATTCACTGAATTTCCAACAGGAATTAGAAACTCCACATCTAACTTAGTTGCCTTTAGGAAGCAGCTATGGTAACCAGAAAGTTCCCAGGATCCTGTCTCCTAAAGGTAAATAAAACTTTACTCTTGGGTGTGAAATATTTCCACACTGCTAGTTGCTGGGTGGTAACACTGAGCCAGGAACTATACTAAGTGCTATGCATGCATCAACTCATTTAATTCTCACTGTCACCAATGAGGTAGACGGTACAATTACTTTCATTTTACAGACCCAGAAACTGCGCCGAGAGAGAATAAATGAGGCCAAGCAAACAGCCAGTAAATTAGCATGTGCTCGACTTTAAAGCAGGTGTCCTCGGTCATTACCTGGTAAATTACCTTTTGTATATAAAAAGATGGGATAGAATTATTGAAGTAGTAACTATAACATTTGAAAAGGAATTCAAGAAAGGAAGCAAGATAATTAATTTCTGTAGAGATTTAATACCACAAAACTAAAACATGGCAGAATAAAGTGACGAGCTTTGGAGTCAAAAGTCTTCATTCATTCTATTCCCTTATTCAACTGCCCTGCCCCACCCCTCAACTAGGTACTCTGGGGACTGAACTCAGAGTCCCCTAGTTGTGCTATGAAGAACTAACGTGACTGTGTGACACATGAAGGTGATTTTGATGCATATGAATTTGTATTTAGGTGCAGTGTGTATAACACCTGGTTGCCACTGGATGCTTATTTGTGATTCAGATTTGTCCTATTGAAATTGGTCCATTTCCCAATACCCACCACAAAATATGTACCTATCAAATACTTGGATAAATGAATGAGTAAATGGATCACAAACTTCCATGGGTATGCAAACTAAGGGTGGGGGTAGACAGGACTTTTTCTTCCCCACTTCTGCTAATTTCAAACTAGTGACTTGGAAAGATACTTAATATGCTTTTCCTTTTTCACAATATTAGTGCTAATTAAATACAGTGTCAGTTATTACATCCCTTACAAACACATGTAGGTGGTCTCCAGAACAGGATTAATATCTAAATGAATAAGGAATTAAAACACTGGTATTTGAAGCTTTGACAAATATTTTTACTATCTGAGTTTCCAAGGCAAACTATCAGTTCACAGGCAACAAGGGGAAACTGCCCAGTAATGTACAAAAAATATTATTAGTTGGTTTAAATCTCAAAATTTTACAACATTCCTATTAAAAATTATACAAACAGCACTGATTTTCTCTTCTATGCTGATTATTCTTTTTTCCTCTCTTTATATAATGACCTTCCTGCACAGTATGTGATACCATTAAAAAGAGAGAGAATGAGCATAAGAAAATGAAAGGAACTCTGTGCTTAATATCAAAATCATTTCATTTGAGAAGAGACAAAAATGTCCTAGAAAATATATATTAACTGAAATGTATGTGCTTTGCTGCTTTTGGGGGCTCAAGTTTGTTTTAAAACAATAAAACAAATTAACATACACAATTTGGGCTACTTCTGCACTAATTATGATTTCTAGGGAAGAAGGCAGAATACCACATAGAGAATATTTAAAAACAAGCCTGTCTTCATAGCCACTATGATGACCATAATAAAAAAGACAATAATGAGGGTTAGTGAGGATGTGGAAGAACTGGATCGCTCCATTGCAGGTGGGAGGGTAAAACGGTGCAGCCACTTTGGAAAACAGCGTGAGAATTCCTCATAAAGTTAAACACAGAGTTAACACACCACCTGGAAATTCCACTTCTAGGTATACACCCAAGAAGAAGTAAAACCTTGTCACCCCAAAAACTCATACAGGAATGTTCATAACAGCATTATTCATAGTAGCCGAAAAGACAGAACAAACACCCACCAACTGACAGGTAAATAAAATGTGGTATATCCACACAATGGGATGTTATTTGGCCACACACAGGAATGATGTACTGGCACATGCTACACCGTGGATACCAGTATGCTAAGTGAAAGCCACAAAAGACAACACATCGTATGATTCCTTTTCTAAGAAATGGCCAGAATAAGGTATACACAGACAGAAAGCAGATCAGTGGCTACCACAGGCTGGAGGGGGTGGAAGGAGTGAGGAGTGAATGTTAATGGATAGAGGGCTTCTTTCTGGGGTAAGGAAAATGTTCTAAAATATTATCGTGATGGTAGCACAGCTCTGTGAGCAGTCTAAAAACCAATGAATCACTGCGTGCTGTGGCTTGCGCCTGTAATCCCACTTACTTGGGAGGCGGAAGCAGGAGGACCACCTGAGCCCAAGAGTTCAAGGCTGCAGTGAGCTGTGACCGAGCCACTGCACTCCAGCCTGGGCAACGGAATAAGACCTCAGCTCGAATAATAATGGTAATAATAATGGTAATAATAGCAAGTGTTAGTGTATGTCCCAAATATTGAATGAAACACAATTATACTAAAAATGTATTTGTTGCTTATCTCTCAACAAAAGAAACAACAAAAACAAGAAACAAAACCCACTGGATCCTACATTTTAAGTGGGTGAATTATATTTTAATTGTATCTCAATAAAATTGCTACAAAAGTCCTTAGAGGCAGACATTTGAAAATTCTCTGTAAATCAAACAGTCAAAGAATTCTGGCCCGCAAAATGGACATATATGACCAGGCACAGTGGCTCACATCTAGCACTTTGGGAGGCCAAGGTGGGAGGATGGCTTGAGCCTGGGAGTTCGAGACCAGCCTGGGCAACGTGGTGAAATCCCTTCTCTACAAAAAATACCTAAAAAATTCACCAGGCATGGTGGTGCATTCCTGTAGTCCCAGCTACCTGGGAAGCTGAGGTGGGAGGATCACTTGAGCCCAGGAGATCGAGGCTGCAGTGAGTCATGACTGTAACACTGCACTCCAGCCTGGGCCACAGAGTGAGATCCTGTCTCAATATATGAGAGAGAGAGAGAGAGAGAGAGAGGAGAAGGAGAGAGAGAGAGAGAGAAAAAGAGAGAGAGCCAGAGAGAAACAGTAAACATATAAAATTATCTGTAAGAATGGCAACAAAAGCAGCAACGTTGCAATGAATTTAAGGAATTTGTTTCCAAAGGCTAATACTTAAAATGTGTAGTAAGCAGGACATTGACTATGCCATCAAAAATAACTTTCATATACATAAAGGAAAAACATGAGTCTTTATCTTGGAAATTCCACTAAAAGTCAAATGAACTCATTTGCATTTAAAATTGAAGAAGAAAAGAGGTTTAGTTTATGACACTTTTGGCCTATTTTAGACAGGTATTTATTAAATATTTATTAAAATGCTTGAGCTTGAAATAATACAATAGGTACCAGAAAGAAAACAAATATGAGCAATTCAGTCCCTACCTTCTGTTCAATAAAACTCACTTCCCACGGCAGGTGGCACAGAGAACTCCACCCAGGGGGTTAATCAAAATTCCCTTGGAATAATTGAAAAGCATCTGCATTTTTCCCCCAGAAACCACAAAAAAGTCACAGTAAGCAGAACATACGATCTTGATTATTAGCACTGTGCCTGTAGCAGCACAATGTGTTGTCCCCAGAAATTAAGTTACAAGACACGATGTCATTGTGCGATAAGCCAGAGATGTCTCCCCTAATGAGACTAGAAAACTCAAGGAAATCCAAAGAGAGACAATGATGATAATAAGTTGCATGTGTGATGTTTTGCTACTGTTGCGAAGCAAACTGCATATTGTGCCAAATGCAATCACTCTCAGAGCAGGCTAGAGGCGGGATAGACTCTGGAGGTCACCGACCCCAACCTTTCATTTTACAACAAAGAAAACTGAGGTTTACGAAGGTCACACAACCAGTTTAAGGCATCACTGGGACTAGAGATGAGATTTTTCAGGGCTCTCTTCATGAAGTATATTTTTCTGTCTGAGTATATGTACTATAGAGAGTGTAACCTACGAAATAGAAAATTCTTAGGAATTCTGAGAGCTACACTGGGAAAACTCCACCGAGAAGTACTGTAATTGACCATCTGTGAAAGTGTACAACCAGAGTTTGGAGACACTCAAAATTCCAATCAAAGTGACCTGCATGTCAACCTAAGGGCAGGAGAACTGTAGTTTTACATCGTTTGGGTCTGTGCCTATTGTTTAGGTAGCTGAAGCCTAATCGACTGCAGAGGGCCTTTCTGTGGGAAGAAAACAGCAGCGTGGAGGCAAAGAAGAGGGAAGGCATGAAGGTGGCCCTGGAAGGGTGTTCTGGGAGAAGTGATTAATTCACCAAGTCCCTGCACGGCACAGGTACACCACGTCACCCTTTGCTCTGATTACCACAGAAACCAAGCTAGTTTGAAATTCAGGTGACTAATGACTTTCCTAATGACTCCATTCTAGAGGGCAGAACAGTCGGTCAATATTCTGGAGGGCAGACTTAAAGATTTGGTCACTGGAAGAAACATTCCTCCCTTCAAACTAATAAATGCATATTCTGGCTTAGTTACCAATCCCTGTGAGTTTACTTACTACAGGTTAGTTTCCTAAAATCTGGTTACTTCTAGGTTCACAGTGTATTAATCATGTTTAATTTTTTTTTTTGTATCTTATGCTACTTTAACATTTTGCAGGGACTTACAGACCCAGAAAGACACTGCCCTCCCAGGACCAGCTAATTCCGCAATATAGTAAAGAACTTGGAAGTAAGCCAACCACCCATTTTATCTCACACACACCAAGCCAGTGTTTTCCCTGCCTTAAAACACCCCCGGGCCAGGTACCAGGCAACTAGAGACTACCCCAAAGCCCACCAACATTACTCAAAGCAGCCACGCACTGCGCTTCCCGAGGAAGCCCCAATAAGGTTCCTGTCCACACTTTTCTCTGGCTCCTTTCTGCCTCCTGACCCACACTGGTGGTTCCCCTGTGCCCTGCATGGTGGGGTGTGCCCCCTTCTCTTAGGTGATGTAAGTAATAAATTCTCCTTTCAAGGGCATTAACCTCTTCTCGTTGGCACTCAGTCACTTCCATAAATGAAAACCCGCAGGTACCTTTCCAAACACCCTGCAAAATCAACACCAGATCTGCAGGACCACGGGGGCCACACTGCAGACTGGAGAGTTGATAGAGGCAGGAGGCAGAGAACTCTCCCCGGAGAATCTCTGACCCGCCAAGGTCGTCGTGCACAGGGGGCTCACCCAAACATGCTTGCGGTGAAAAATTCTATCCCTTAACACACGCACAGTAAGGAAAATAAATCAGTGTAGAGTGGCTCAGACTAAGGGCCCGCACCTGCACTGGAAGGACGGGGTGGAGACGCCAGGAATTCGCAATGATAGACATAGGGAACCCAGCCCCATCAGCAGCTATATAAAGGCCCTTGTATTCAACTGTGAAGGGAGAACCACAATCTGCTTTCAGGACCCTTCCCTTTAAGTTTTCCCTCTTGCTTAGTGCATTCTACTCCACTCACTCTCCGAGTGTCCGCCTGCCTACTTCTTCCTGGTCGTGAGACAAGAACCTGGACTTTGCTGAGCTAAGGAGCAAAATATCCTTGTTGCAAGAGACAAGGCCCACGGAGCTCCTGCTGGACCCCACCTGTCCCCTTCTCCCTAGCTGGCCTGCACGTGTGAAGCCCCACCATTGGGAAGATCCAGGCTTGTGGAAAGCTCACCTGTGTTGTATCTGCACACGGAACACACAACACAGCATGTACTTATGTTAGTTCACCTTCAACAAGCTGATAAATTGATAGCACAATATTGAATTGAACTTTTACTCTAGATAGATGTGGCATTAACAGAGAAGACCCATGGAGAAAACTACTGATGGGCAAATCTGAACTGTAAAATGTTTGCTCTATTTGAGAAGAAACTTAGATACTATCAAGTATCCAAAAAATACAGGCCTACCTCATTTTACTGGGCTCAATCCATTGTGCTTCATAGATAATGCACTTTTTGTAACTTAAATTTGTGGCAACCCTGTATCTACTGCCACCATTTTTCCAAGAGCATGTGCTTACTTCACAACTGTGTGTCACATTTTGGTAATTCTTGCAGTATTTCAACCCTCTGCATTATCAGGAAACCCATTTTCATCGTTACCTGTTATGGTGATGTGTCATCAGTGATCTCTGATGTTACCATTGAAATTGTTTTGGGGCACCACAAACTGTGCCCATGTAAGAAGGTAAACTATAATAAATGCTGTATGTGTTCTGACTGCTCCACCATCTGGCCATTCCCCCATCTCTCTCCCTCTCCTTGGGCCTCCCTATTCCCCAAGACACAACAATATTGAAATTAGGCCAGTTAATAACCCTACAGTGGTCTCTAAGTGTTCAGGTGAAAGGAAGAGTCACCTGTCTCTCACTTTAAATCAAAAGCTAGAAATGATTAAGCTTTCTGAGAAAGCATGTGGAAGGCTGAAACAGCCCAAAAGCTAGGCCTCTTGTGTCAGTTACTCAACTTGTAAATGCAAAGGAAAATGTCTTGAAGAAAATTAGAAGTGCTACTCCAGTAAACACATGGATGACAGGAAACGGAAATAACCTTGTTGCTGATATGAAAAGTTTTTTTTATTTTTACTTTTTGAGACAGAGTCTCACTCTGTCATCTAGGCTGGAGTGTAGTGGCGTGATCTCAGCTCACTGCAACCTCTGCCTCCCGGGTTCAAGCGATTCTCCTGCCTCAGCCTCCCGAGTATAGTAGCTGGGACTAACCATGCCCAGCTAGTTTTTGCATTTTTATTTTTTAATTTAATTTTTATTTTTTATTTTGCAGAGACAAGTGAACATTTATTTTTGGGCCTTTCTTCCTATGTGTATTTCAAGTCTTTTTCAAAACAAGGCCCCAGGAATCTCCAGATTCAATTATGTCCCTAGGCTTGGTCGACGGCTGCAGGAGTCTCAGGGAGCCTTGTACAAATGCTAGAGTGACTCGTTTAGCAACATTAAACCCTAGGATAGAAGATGAACATGGAATGTGTTGATTTCAGAAGACGCAGCAGCCAATGTAGAAAGCGCTGGAATTTTTCCTTGGAACTGACTGTGA
>NW_012104632.1:247420-249975 GCF_000951045.1 Mandrillus leucophaeus
AAAAGTGTGAAGCTAGCAGAAGTTGGTTCATGAGGTTTAAAGAAAGAAACTACCTCCATAACATAAAAGCGCAAGGCAAAGCAGCAAGCGCTGATGAAGAAGCTGCAGCAAGTCACGCAGAGGTTTAGTTAAGATCACGGATGAAGGTGGCCACACTAAATTACAGACTTTCCTGTTGGAAGAAGATGTCATCTCACTTTCACAACTAGAGAGAAGTAAACATCTGGCTTCAAAGGACAGGCCGACTCTCTTGCTAAGGGCTAATGCAACTGTTGACTTTTAGTTGAAGGCAATGCTCATTTACCATTCTGAAAATCCTAGGGCCCTTAAGAATGATACTAAGTCTACCCTACCTGTGCTCTGGAACGGAACAACAAAGCCTGGATGACAACACATCTGTATAGGGCATAGTTTACCGAATATTTAAAGCTCGCTGTGGAGACCTACTGCTCAGAAAAAAAACATTTCCTTAAAAATATTACTACTCATTGACAATGCACCTTGCCACGTGGGAGCTCTGACGGAGATATACAAGGAGATGATGTGGTTTTTGTGCCTGCTAATACAACATCCATTCCTCAGCCCACGGGTCAAGCCGTCATTTGAGCTTTTAAGTCTTATTATTTCAGAAATACATTTGGAAGGCTACAGCTGCCACAGTGTTTCCTCTGATGGATCTGGGCAAAGTAAATTGAAAACCTTCTTCACCATTCTAGATGCTGTTAAGAGTATTTGTATTGAATTCACATGGGAAGGTCAAATTAGCAACATGAACAGGAGTTTGGAAGAACTAGATTCTAACCCTTCATGGATGACTTTGAGGGGTTCAAGAAGTAACTGCAGATGTGGGGAAAATAGCAGAACTAGGAGTGGAGCCTGAACACGTGACTGAATTGCCGCAATCTTATGATCAAACTTGATGCTGGGCGCGGTGGCTCACGCCTGTAATCCCAGTACTTTGAGAGGCCGAGGCAGGCGGATCATGAGGTCAGGAGATCGAGACTATCCTGGCTAACATGGTGAAACCCCCATTTCTACTAAAAATACAAAACATTAGCCGGGCGTGGTGGCAGGCGCCTGTAGTCCCAGCTACTCAGGAGGCTGAGGCAGGAGAATGGCTTGAACCCGGGAGGAGGAGCTTTCAGTGTGTGGAGATTGAGCCACTGCACTCCAGCCTGGGCAACAGAGCAAGATTCCTTCAAAGAGTCAGGAATAACTAACTGCCAACCACCCAGATGCTCATGTGAGAAGGAAGCCACGTTTGCCACTAGATCTGGGTTTGGTCCTACAGCTGCTCTTCCGATATAAACTACCCTGAGCAAATCCCTTACTTACTGTCCGTTTATAATGAAGGCGTTACTGCATCTGAAACATGGGGGTTCCACTGGTGATCTCAAAGGGGAGACTTCAGTGAGATGACAAACATACGGTGCTAGGTACCTACAGGCACTCAGCATGCAATGATCATCCCCCGGCCAACCTACTTTACAGGTTGGCTTATTGAGTGGCTGAGACAGGAAAAGAGTGGTACAATTTTTTGGCCATGGTGAACTATAAAGGTAATTTTTTTTTTTTTTGAGACGGACTATCCCTCTATCGCCCAGGCTGGAGTGCAGTGGCACAATCTCAGCTCACTGCAACCTCCGCCTCCTGGGTTCAAGCGATTCTCCCTGACTCAGCCTCCCAAGTAGCTGGGATTACAGGCACAAACCACCACACCCAGCTAAGTTTTGTATTTTTAGTAGAGATGGGGTTTCACCACATTGGCCAGGCTGGTCTCAAACTCTTGACCTCAGAAGGGTAATTGTTAGAACCTATCCACTCATCCTTTCCCTAACCCCTAAATCAGGCAGGGATTCTATTTCAAATAAGAGTACTTTGACTTTGCAGTGTCGCTGTGTTCCCTGGTGCTTGGTAATTACCTTGGGTAATTAACACGGATACCTTAGAAATGACCTTAGCTGTTCCTCCCACAATCTTGAGAATTTATACCACACAAAACATATGCGGGCTTGGGAAGGCTATTTCTCAGGAACACACACTTGAGATGCTGACTACTGTGTGGCTTCCTAGGTGTCTTGTCAGGCATCCTGCCACATACTTCCTCGCACAGGGGGTGAAGTGCCACAAAATATTAAATAGCCAAGCAATTAAATAGTAGCTGCAAAAAGAACAGAAGAACTTCACAGATGTCACTGTGAGGTGATGCTTATAACACACTCATGTCTTACCAGGAGGATTACGGGGCTTTTACAAAACTGAAGACCAAATGAAGAGCAGCAGCTTCTAGAACAAGGTATTGAGCTGCACACTCACTGTATACCCAAAATGTGTCTTTGGTAAGCAGTAACAGTACATCTACTCAAATGGCAAAAAGGACCCAAATGAACACAATGCAATCACACAAACCAGACTCTGCCCTCAATTCCATGAATGGCTATGCATGGTAGACCTGGTTCATGATCCAGTATGAGGAAGAATAAGAAAAAGTACCCCTTACACACTTCCAAACAGCTAATTGCTAAACACATTCCTAAAGCAAATCCAGTATCAGG
>NW_012104632.1:250212-257955 GCF_000951045.1 Mandrillus leucophaeus
AAGTAGCTGGGACTACAGGTGCCCTCCACCGCGCCCGACTAATTTTTTGTATTTTTTAGTAGAGATAGGGTTTCACCGTGTTAGCCAGGATGGTCTCGATCTCCTGACCTTGTGATCCGTCTGCCTCGGCCTTCCAAAGTGCTGGGATTACAGGCGTGAGCCACTGCGCCCGAGGCCAGGTAAAGTGTATTTTCTTTGCACAAGATATTCAAGTAGGTCATGACATGTGTACTTTGTAAGCTTCCATCCGATAAGTTTTACATGTGTTCTCTCCCCAGCCAAGCTCTCTGCAGCCATCTGGCAATGTTTGGAGACAATTTTGGTTGTTATACCTGGAGACATGTTCTGACATCTAGCTGGTGGACACCAAGGATGCTGCTAAGGATCATATGATGCATAGGGCAGTCTCCCACAACAGAGACTTGTCCAAAATGTTAACACTGCCCAAAAAGATAATACTGCCCTGCTCTAGGGCAAAAATAAAAATTATCACTGTATATGAGACTTGAAATAACTCAGACTGAATCTAAAGAATTATACAGGTGATAAGTAAACTTAAAAGATACAGTTGATGACACCATGGACCTAATTATACCTTAGGTCCTATCATGTCGCTCCCTGATTTTAAAAAAGTATATATTATGAAAGTACATGTTAATTAGCACAAATAATCAAACGTTTGCCCTATCTTCTCATTCTGAAAAGGATCCAGAACACTGCTCCTCAGCTTGGCTCATGAGGCCAGGAATATCATGTGTCTTTGGTATTGACTTTCCAAACTAGATAGTAATCCTACATTAATGTTCAAAATATATTCCAAACTCTAGTCTGGGTGCATTTTAAGCTGATTTCGACATCAGACATGGGGGTCAGCTTTTCTGGGAACAAATATGAGAATCTGTATTTTCACCAGGATTTCCTGGTGATTCTCCAGCATGATAAAACTTGAGAACCACTGACTTAGACTTTGCTTCTGTAAGAAAAGAGCTGCCACTCCCACTTCCTTCCCACTATTAAGAGTGACAAATAATTCATAGGTAAAAGAGATCAATAGTCCATAGTAACATATGACAGTGCCCCGAAACGGCCTACCTAAAATGATACCCCTTTAAAAGTGACGCCAGTAGAAGAAAGAATATCTCACAGGCACTGTCATAAAATGTCCTATATCAGAATGGTTTTGCCATTCTTTCCATCTGAATATATTTTAAGCAGCACTGTTTAAACACAAGGCACCAAATTCCTCCCTGGTCAAGTTTGGTATTGGTGATTCGCAAGATTCTTCAAGGAACCAGATGTGTTTAAGCACCCTGCCACCACAAGGTACACATTTAAATATGTGCTTTCTATTCCGGATTCACTAACAAAACATTAACTATGTTAAGGGGTCATAACCAGGGGATTAACACAAATTTGGTTTTTCAAATAAAAGGGAACAATTTTTTCATTCTGGATTTTTCTGTAGGCCAAGCACCAAACTGTAGACTCGGTGGAGACTGTCACTTCAGATGCTAGCATGTCTCCAAGCAAGACAAAGGCGGGCAAATGAAAGGGAAAACGAAGCAAAGGGAGAGTAGGGAGCTACAATAGAAACCGAGTTATTCTTTGCCAAGTGCCTGCCATTTCAGGCATCTTACGAACATTTTCTTTTTCAGCCCTTGCTGTCTCCATAAAAGCAGATAATGTCTATTCTGCTGATGAGAAAATTGAGGACCAGAGAGGTTAGGTAACCTGCTCAAATTCACAAAGCTAAGAGATGAGTGATCTGAGATTCAAACGCAGGAAGACAAACTCTGCCCATTCCTCCCCACCCCTGCCCGCTCCAGTGTTCACTAGCAACCCGGGAGTGGTTCATGGTAATTTCCTGTGAACATATAACTTGTAATCTCAAATATTTTAAATGGAAAACAATGCAAGGAGTATTGCATGTTTGATTTTTACAACTCACTCTAAGGTGTGCTATGGCTTATTCATCTTAGCAATTGAATGGAATCAAGTGAGCCGACATATGTAGAAGCACTCTAAAGCCCTAAAGCATCATACACACATAAGGCATTATTTATAAATATTAATTTTACTTTGAGGATCTTTGGCAGGTGGCAACAGATCCGGAGATACTTTGAAATAATTTAGTGATACCCTAGGATACGGTGAAATCATAACTGAGGTCACACTAAACTGGCTTCTAATAGTACATACAAATGATTTCAGTAATAAACATGTCATCATTTTGTAAGTGACTCCATTAGAGAGGACAGGCCTCCACCTTAGCTGTGGGCATTTCCTGGAGCTCCATTCCAGGCCTGGCCTCTGCTTTGCCATTGTCCCCTTGGCCAGGTTCATCTACTGCATGGCTCAGGACCTCACCTCCGCTGGGGCGTCAACTTACATGCTCACTCTTAACCTTCTTCCTGCTCTCCAGACCAGAAATTTCCCTTACATTATAGATGTCTCTTGGCATTTCAAACTTAAATTCGTTAAATCCACCTTTTTAATCAAGTCCATCTTTTCTCTGGTACAATTCTTCTCTTCTTCCTGTTTTTCCTCCCTCAGTCAACTGCATCAGTTATCATACTGTAGAAATCTCAAGAATCATCTTCAATTATGCCCAATACATAGAATTGTACACTGGATTCTAAAGTGGCTCTCAAATGTACCCTCTTCTTTCTTTGCCTATTCCCATAAGTTGTCACACACACACACACACACACACAAAACCCACACCAATAAAACCAACCACCTCTGATGAGATTATGATTCTTCTTTCAACTCCTTCAGTGAACCTCAGGGTCTACGGAATGCCATCCAACCTCCTTGGAATGGTCTTGTGTCATCTTGCCCCCAACAGGCTAATTTCATCTTCCAAAGGGACCTTTGCTGCCCTGCCCATCACACTCATAAGCCAATCTGCTCTTCCTTTAACACTAGGGACATACTCATACCTCTGTGCCTTTATTAATGTCATTCCATCCTCTTTCTCCATCATCAGTACAGAGTACAGTTTCTACAACCTGGCATCTCTAGGCCTACTGTTCCCCTCTATCTGAAATGCCTTCTCCTGCTTGCAAACTCAATTCATCCTTAAAGTCACAGCACGAGCTATAAACACTGGAAAACTGTTCACAATTTCTCCACTTTCTTCACCTCAGCCCCAGAATCCCTCTACTTCATACACATCTCTGTTAGCATTCTTATTACTGTACAGTGTAATCAGTCATTTACATTTCTCTATCCCTAGGTGACAATGGGCTCAATGACTGCAGGGATATTTGTTTCCTTTGAATTGCCAGAATTCAGTGTCTGTCATCAATGTAAGATGACTGCGGACTCCCGTGACTACCATTAACTGCTAGGTCTTATGCTCATTTTCAAAAAGTTATGTCTAATAAAATATGAAATACAGTTCTTCTCTTCCCTGTGTTTATTGAGGTGTACTTGACAAATGAAATGCAAACTCTTAACCAGAGACCTATGACCTATGGACTGTACTGCTATCAACAAAAGAAACAAATAATAAAGCTAACACATCTACAGTTCTCTCTGCTACTATATGAGCCTATGCAGTACCCATCTCAGCACTTACCATGTCTGCATGGTATTAGTTTGTCTGTCTTCACCAGCTAGTGTGCTACTTAAGGGTAGGGACCAAGTCATGCTCATCTAACCCACTTCCTAGCAGATAGTACAGCAGGCAGGCAATGATTTCTTTTAAATTTTTGTTCGGAATGCATGACACTGCAATACTAATAACCAAACTTTTATATTATATAGAGCATGCCAATTTCAAAAGAATAAAAACTGAGTTATATTCCAAAAGTTCATTCTTAGATTGGTTACATGGCACACAGAACACACATTACCACAAAAACAATGTTCAAGATTAAAATTACATTTATATTCCATTTCATAAAATCTTATTCTACCCATATTTTGCCTGAAATTTGTATATTTAGGAGCAAATGCAGGAAGGAACGCTATAGATTTTCTTAGCACTGTAAAATATATCGAAACATCAGAAAACTTCATCACCCCTCCACAAAGTGTCTGCTCTGTGACCACCACCTGCTTCCTACTGTTGGACTAGAAAAGGGTCAGGAATACAAAGAGTGTGACTTAGCAGGCAGGAAGCCCTGTGGAGTTGAGGGTAAACAGTCTATAAAGGCTCTGGTTTCTATGCCGGATACTTTCTATCTCCTTCTCTTTTCCCCACCCAGAGAAAGTGGGGACCAATGCAGCTTGGGTTAGGCAGGTAAGATCCAAGGGGCAACTCAACCAGATGACCCACCAAAGCAGAGCACAAGCGCAGAGTCTACCCTAGCAGGACTTGGATCAGCTGCAAAGGCAGGCAGGGACAAGTGGAAAGTTACAGCATGTGCGTGCAAGAAACCCCAGTAAGCCATCATGTCATTCCTGAAACCCCACTGCCACAGAGAAAGGGATGGGACAGAGAGAAGGGATCAACTTAAGTCAGACATGTCAGTTGAGGGGCTGCTTGTGGAATTATGAGATATAGAAGACTGAAGAAGTTCTCTGGAAGTTTAGGAGATGATATACAACCAAAAAGGCATGACATCACTTATTTCTCAAGAGAATAAAGAAAAACAATAACTTAATTCTTTTCATTTTCCAATTATTTAAATTTCAAACAAATGAGAGTCTGCTCTATTAAAATTTGATATCCATAAGTGAATTTTCAGAAGCAGAAGACCTTTTTGATGACGTTTACATATCTATAAATATGAATGATGCAAATTTCGAGTCCTATGATATCAGATGACAAGATACAGCCCAAGCTTCAGCTCTTGCTAATTAAACGAATCAATTAAGAGCCTACAGTTGCAACTGTGTAGCTGCTGTTCTATAGTAGCAATAACAACCCCACGGGGAGGTCTTTTACTACATTAAAATGCTGTCCTCCACAACTCCATCTGATATTATTAGAAACAGTTATTTGTGTCTTGCTGTCATATTAGTAGCAAAGGCAAATTATGGAAATATGCAGACCAGAATGGTCCCAGTATGAGATCAGGTTGGGTTTTCAGCCTCCAAGGGAACAATTGCTGAAATTCCAAAGTTCCCCAAAGTTCTTTAATGGAACTGATAAATCTATCAGCACAGCATTCATTTAGAAGCTAGGTAAGGGTCACATATTTACATACCTTCCTGCTAAGCTGATACAATTCAACTAGATGAATTATCATATTAAGTTTACCCTCCTGAGTTAAACTGATGGAGTTCAAAATTGTTTTCGATGGTTGTCATTAATCGCTGTTACTTCATAAGTGCTTACTTTGAAATCTAATTGTGCTGGTGTATCAAGGGTCATATTAATAGCATTCTTAATGGTAAATCTTTGTAAAACATGTTTACTCTACTAATATTATCACTCAAGCTTTCAAGAGTAATATGAAATAAAGTATATTTATTATCAATAAAAACGTAATTTAAAATGTACAATTTGAGATTTAAATTAGCTTTAAGAACTTTAGCATCATTTGGTTTCATTAGATCCCTGGCTAAGCTTCAAAGATATAGAAAATTTGATTGTTTCTCAAGAGTCCTTGGGTGAATGCCAATACCGCAGCCATGAAGAAGCTGTTCAACGGAGTCTAAGCTTATTTTCCCTTTCAAACAAACATTGTTTTTATAAGGGAAGAAAAGTCAGTCTCACTGAGATATGTTTGCCTTATGATAGTACTTTAAAACGTAAATTATAATAAAAATTTGCAATAAAATGGTAACTTCTGCATTCTTAAAGTAACAACAAAATATTCTTATCGTGAAACACAGTTCAAGGAAGGAATTCTGCTTAAGTAAAACATCAGCTCTCTTCGATTTCTTTGTGAGCTTATACTATCTGATGTACACAGATTCGCAGCTTCACCAAAAACATGCAAACAAAACAAACAAAACCCAGACAATCTGCAATTTGAAATGGGCATAGATATCCTGGAAAAATTCTGGGATCTGCAGCTTACCAACTAAGTGTATGTTAGGGACTGAATGTCCAAATTCATATGCTGAATGCCTAACCCTCAATGTGACAGTATTTGGAGATGGAGCCTTTCAGAGTTCATTACAGGAGGTCATGAGGGTGGGGCCCCATGATGGGATTAGTGCCCTTAACAGGAAGGGAGATCAGAGTTTGCACTCTCTCTCTGCTAAGGGAGAAGAGGCATCCGCCTGCAGCCTAGGAAGAGGGCCCTCACCAGGAACTGAATCTGTTGGCACCTTACTTAGACTTCCCAGGCTCTACAACTGTGAGAAATAAACATCTGTTATTTAAGCCACCAGGTCAATGGTGTTTCATTATGGCAGCCTGAGCAGTTGTACTTATCAGTTACTGCAGAGAGCTCCCTGGATTCCACAGTCAAGCAATTTGTTCTTAAGGTACTCTGATGGTTAACAGCCTGACTTTAAAGTCAGCGAGGGCTGGTTTTGCATCCTGGTTCTACCGATTATTACCATAGGATACTTATTTAACCTTTCTGTGCTCACTTTTGTCTTCTGAAAACTAGGCATACCCATCTTCAGTGTTTCTGCATTTTTGAGTATGGGGCACGAACTGCAGTCATACAGGTGATGATAATCGGTATGAAAACACTAGGGAAATAAATGGTAGTACTCAAGTGAGACCTAAGAAGTAACGCTCTGTTCGTAAAATATATATTTAGGTAAGTCACTTCAGTCACTTTTTAGCTTTACATATGTGTCAAGTATGCTTTCAGATCTACATAGCATACTGGCTTGAACAGTGTCATCCCAAAATTCACGTCTACCCAGAACCTCAGAATGTGACCTTATTTGGAAACAGGGTCTCTGCGGATGTAATGAGTTAAATGAGGTTTCACTGGTGTGAGTGAGCCCTAAATCTGATGACTGGTGGTGCTGGACGTATGTGTATGAATACACACAGTCATAGGGAGGAAGGCCACATGACAGCGGAAGAAGAGCCTGGAATTACACAGCTACAAGCCAAGGAAGGTGAGGATTGCCAGCAACTACTAGAAGCCAGGTGAGAGGCACAGAACGGACCCTGCCCACAGCTTGATTTTAGATTCCTGGCTCCCAGAACTGAGAGGGAATACATTTCTGTTATTTTAAGCCACCCAGTTTGTGCTAATTTGTTGCACCAGCCCTAGGAAACATGGACTTCCTATGTATTACAGCTTGGGAGTAGCAGAGTAATGAAATGGATAGATACCAAAGGTGAAAATGTGGTGTCCTGAGTACACGCATGTACACCCAGGCCAAATGTGCTTTGCTGGGTCATAAAGGCACAAATTTTATCTGAATGTCCCATTCTATTAATTTGGAAAACTTTCCCTTCATTAAACAAAAAACTGGCTAACAATTTTATTTTAATTTTTAAATCCTGGCTTTTAAAATTTTTTTTTTTGAGATAGGGTCTCACTCTGTTGCCCAGGCTGGAGTGAAGTGGAGTAATCATGCCTCACTATAGCCTTGAACTCTCGGGTTCAAGCCATCTTTACTCCTTAGCCTTCTGAGCACCTGGGTCTATAGGTGGGCGTGACCACACTCCGCTAATGTGTGTGTGTCTGTGTGTAGAGATTGGGTCTCACTGTTGCCCACGCTGGGCTTGAACTCCTGGGCTCAAGCAATCCTCCTGAGTAGCTGGGATTACAGGCATCAGTCACCATGCTTGGCCACAATTTTTAAATCAAGTTCAAACAGCATAACAGGAAAAAGACCTCATGCTTGGACTGAAAGTTTATGAGCGAG
>NW_012104632.1:259447-261398 GCF_000951045.1 Mandrillus leucophaeus
TTACTTAGCAGACCATGAAAGGGAGTCTCCTATCCTTGGAGGAGTCAGGGAACGCTCTGCTCCACCAGCTTCTTGTGGGAGGCTGGATATTATCCAGGGCTGCCCGCAGTCATCCGGAGGCCTAAACCCCTCCCTGTGGTGCTGTGCTTCAAAGGTCACGCTCCTTGTCCACTTTCGTGTTCCTCCCATACTTCTGGTTCCTCTTGGAAGTTCGTAGTAGATAGCGGTAGAAGAAACAGTGAAAGTCTTAAAGTCTTTGATCTTTCTTATAAGTGCATAGAAGAAAACGCTGAAGTATGCTGCCTTCTCTCTCCCTGCTTCGGCTACCTAAGGGGAAGGGCCCCCTGTTCTATGATCACGTGATTTGTTTGACCTTGTCAATCACTTGCAAGATTCACCCTCCTTACCCTGCCCCCTTGTCTTGTATGCAATAAATATCAGCGCGCCCAGCCGTTCGGGGCCACTACCGGTCTCTGCGTCTTGATGGTAGTTGTCCCCCGGGCCCAACTGCTTTCTCTTTATCTCTTTGTCTTGTGTCTTTATTGATTACAACCGCTCGTCTCTGCACACGGGGAGAACACCCGCTAAGCGCTGTAGGGCTGGACCCTACAAGAATGAGTCATAAAAATCCACACCTAACCCTTCTTGCCTTATTAAAAAGCCAAATGACATATACTTAATTTGTATCATTCACATACTAAATTAATGTATTTTTGCATCCCACATCACAGAGAAATACACAAAAAGCTGTAAGAAGTACTTCTCAGAGGTGGAAACCAAATGGTTGATAAACAGAAATAGCCAATAAAGAAAAGATGTTCTACTTCATTAATAATCAGGATAAAGCAAATTAAAACAACGAGGGCACTATTCGCACTGGCAAAAATTAAGAAGATCCTACTGAAGATGTGGAACAAGGTGAACTCATTCACTGCATAGTCAATGCACAAAACCCTAAAGAAACTACTGCATATAGCCGGGCATGGTGGCTCACACCTGTAATCCCAGCACTTTGGGAGGGTGAGGTGGGTGGATCATTTGAGGTCAGGAGTTCAAGGCCAGCCTGGCCAATACGGTGAAACCCCATCTCTACTAAAAACAGAAAAAGTATCCGAGTGGGGTGGCGTGCACCTGTAGTCCCAGCTACTTGGGAGGCTGAGACAGGAGAATTGCTTGAATCCAGGAGGTGGAGGCTGCAGCGAGCCAAGATCGCACCACTGCATGCCAGCCTGGGTGACAGAGGGACACTCTGTCTCAAAAAAATAAAAATAAATAAAAAAAATAAACAATTGCATATGTGCCATCAGTACATGTACACCCATGTACCAAAATGCTTCGGGTAGCAGTGAGAATTACAGCACAAAACACTGGAAACTACCCACTTATCCATCAGCAGCAGCCTAGTTTGTCAACACCACAGCATCCTACATTGCTGAGCATAAATGAATTACACCTCCACGTAGCATACATGAGTCTCACAAACACAGAGCAAAACAACTAAGTCACAGATGATTCCAGAATATAATTCTATGTATATCAAGTTTAAAAACATGTAAGACAAAACTGTGTATCACTTAGGGATATAAATGTGGGAAAATTATAAAGAAAAGCAAAGAATGATAAATACAAGTCAGGAAGATGTTAGTTCCTTGTGCAAGGAGAGAATGAGTGACAGAATAGGAGTAACACAGAGACCTTCCAAACTAATGGTTACATTTAAAAAAAAACTTCAGGCTAGTAGCCTCCTTCTCAAGGAAGGCTTCCCTGGTGACACCACTTACAATTTTGGTCACTCTTTCCAACATTTTATTCCCCCGCTTGCCTAATTTATTTACTTTTTTCATTAGCAGTTACCACTGCTTGACATACTGCATATTTTACTTTTTTGATGTATTTGATCCTCCCACCTCAGCCTCCCAAAGTGCTGAGTTTATAGGCATGAGCCACCGAG
>NW_012104632.1:261448-263363 GCF_000951045.1 Mandrillus leucophaeus
CACATTATAAAAAGACTCAGGTTCTCTCAACTCAGAGCTCCTCTCCTATCATGCACCCATTATGTGTGCAGGTATCATCTCTCTTTGCATTGCCCTGGGGGAATCTGGGTTCAGGGAAATGGTACAAAGATAATGGTACCCTGACCGCTGCTGCTGCTGTCGTAAACTGTCCTTCATCTCTGATCCTGGAGTCTCATGTTTTCTATCAGCATTCATGAAATGTCGCAGGCTGATTTGTCAGCCAGCAAGTAGCATAAATCTCAGAACCTTCACAGTTGTTGACAGTCACTTCCATTCATAGCTCATGGTTAGAACGTGTGGGTGAAGGATTACTCAGGTGCCGAGGCAAGAGACTGAAGGCACAAACTATTTCAGTATAAGAAAGAAAAGAGTTAAAATAAGAATAGTCATAATACAAATTAGATATAGAGATGATCATGGACATTATCAATCATCATAAACATTATGAATATTAGCTTTTAATATTACTCTTTGTTACATTACTAATATAACCCAGAAATAACCGGCGGGCATAGGGTCAGGTGCTGAAGGGACATTGTGAGAAGTGATCTAGATGGCAAGAGGTGAGCCCTCTGTCACGCCCACATACGGGCCGCTTGAGGGCTCCTTGGTCAAGCGGTAACGCCAGTGTCTAGGAAGACACCCATTACTTAGCAGACCATGAAAGGGAGTCTCCTATCCTTGGAGGAGTCAGGGAACGCTCTGCTCCACCAGCTTCTTGTGGGAGGCTGGATATTATCCAGGGCTGCCCGCAGTCATCCGGAGGCCTAAACCCCTCCCTGTGGTGCTGTGCTTCAAAGGTCACGCTCCTTGTCCACTTTCGTGTTCCTCCCATACTTCTGGTTCCTCTTGGAAGTTCGTAGTAGATAGCGGTAGAAGAAACAGTGAAAGTCTTAAAGTCTTTGATCTTTCTTATAAGTGCATAGAAGAAAACGCTGAAGTATGCTGCCTTCTCTCTCCCTGCTTCGGCTACCTAAGGGGAAGGGCCCCCTGTTCTATGATCACGTGATTTGTTTGACCTTGTCAATCACTTGCAAGATTCACCCTCCTTACCCTGCCCCCTTGTCTTGTATGCAATAAATATCAGCGCGCCCAGCCGTTCGGGGCCACTACCGGTCTCTGCGTCTTGATGGTAGTTGTCCCCCGGGCCCAACTGCTTTCTCTTTATCTCTTTGTCTTGTGTCTTTATTGATTACAACCGCTCGTCTCTGCACACGGGGAGAACACCCGCTAAGCGCTGTAGGGCTGGACCCTACAAGAATGAGTCATAAAAATCCACACCTAACCCTTCTTGCCTTATTAAAAAGCCAAATGACATATACTTAATTTGTATCATTCACATACTAAATTAATGTATTTTTGCATCCCACATCACAGAGAAATACACAAAAAGCTGTAAGAAGTACTTCTCAGAGGTGGAAACCAAATGGTTGATAAACAGAAATAGCCAATAAAGAAAAGATGTTCTACTTCATTAATAATCAGGATAAAGCAAATTAAAACAACGAGGGCACTATTCGCACTGGCAAAAATTAAGAAGATCCTACTGAAGATGTGGAACAAGGTGAACTCATTCACTGCATAGTCAATGCACAAAACCCTAAAGAAACTACTGCATATAGCCGGGCATGGTGGCTCACACCTGTAATCCCAGCACTTTGGGAGGGTGAGGTGGGTGGATCATTTGAGGTCAGGAGTTCAAGGCCAGCCTGGCCAATACGGTGAAACCCCATCTCTACTAAAAACAGAAAAAGTATCCGAGTGGGGTGGCGTGCACCTGTAGTCCCAGCTACTTGGGAGGCTGAGACAGGAGAATTGCTTGAATCCAGGAGGTGGAGGCTGCAGCGAGCCAAGATCGCACCACTGCATGCCAGCCTGGGTGACAGAGGGACAC
>NW_012104632.1:267413-270856 GCF_000951045.1 Mandrillus leucophaeus
AGAGGAGAGAGGAGAGAAAGAAATCAAGGATTAATTCAAGTTGCCATTTTCTGAGAGAGGAAAAACTGAAAGAGAAAGTGTGTGTTCGAGCTCAGTTTTCGATATGTGAAGTTTGAGACACCGATTAGAAACCCAGTCGAGATGCTAAGTAGCAGAGACAGCACGAGTGGACTTCCCGGCACGAACACTGAGGAGTAAACGCAGTCCTCTCCATCCACATAATGCAGCTCTGTGGCCCTTAAGACGACTGATGTCGACCTTATGGACTGACACAGAAAGGTGTCCAAGATCTATTACTGCATGAAAAGATGCATAATTTTCTGGAACAATTATTTATTGCTAATAACTTCAAAACCTCTAGGGGATAGGATATATACTTCTTTGATGGTTAATTTTATGTGTCAACCTGACAAGGCCACGGTACCCAGATGTTAGGTCAAACACTGAGATACATCATTGAAGATATTTTTAAACGAGATGAACACCGAAATCAGTAGATGAGAGTTTAGCAGATCACCCCCCATAGTGGGGTGGGCCTCATCTAACCCATTAAAGGCCTGAAGAGAAAAAGACAGATCTCCCCAAGCAAGGAGGGCTTCGGCCAGTGGACTGTCTCTGGACCTGAACTGCAAGGCTCCCCTGGGTCTCCAGCCTGCTGATCTACCCTGCAGGGTTTAGTCTTGCCAAGCCTCCACAACTGCCTGAGCCAATTCCTTAGATCTCTCCATCTTTCTCTTTCTCTCTACACATACGCACACATCTTGTTGATTCCGTTTCTCTGGAAAACCATGACTAATGCAACATCTTATGACATATATTTGAATTGTATTTAAAATTTTTTACAATAAGCATGTATTACCTTACTAATCAGAAAAACAAGAATAATCACAAAACTTAATTCCAATAATTAAAATATAGGTTACATTGACCAAGTGCCTATACATATATTTTATATACATAAATTATATATACATCTCTATAAACAATGAAGCATTCAGTAAACACATTTTTATTAACATCCTTCCTATCTCAATGGCTGCAAAACCTTTTTCACGCAAGCTCTCTTGCATGAAATACCTCTTGATATTCTTGCAGAATACCTTTGATGCTCTCAATAAACTCCCGAGTTACCTGAAATGCCCCAATATGCATTCATATCCTGAATGAGGTACTCAAAGGACATGAACAGACATTTCACAGATTAGAAATGATATCTGGTGAATGAATACATGGAGAAATATTCAAATACAATAGCAATAAACAGAAAAATGAAAATTTAAGTGTTTTTTTTTGGAGACAGGGTCTCACTTTGTCACACAGACTGGACTGCAGTGGCACGATCTTGGCTCACTGCAACCTCCGCCTCCTGGGTTCAGGTTCTTCTCCTGCCTCAGTCTTTTGAGTAGCTGGGATTACAGGCATCCACCACCACACCCAGCTAATTTTTGTATTTTTAGTACAGACAGGGTTTCACCATGTTGGTCAGGCTGGTCTCAAACTCCTGACCTTGTAATCCGCCTGCCTCAGCCTCCCAAAGTGCTGGGATTACAGGTGTGAGCCACCGCGCTCGGCCAAATAAGGTACCTTTTTAAACAAATTAGTTTGAAAATTATAGTAACTAATACTAATTATAAACTTGTAAGCAAAATAGTAATAATAAATTGAACCTCTTCAGCAGATCAAGTTTACTAATCTTGAAAATCATAACTCACACTAGGTGAGAGTACGAAGTTGTGTTCTAATACATGATGGGTGGTGTTCGAAAGAGACATAAAATAATTGGCAACATGTATAATAAGCCATAAAACTATTTATGACTTTGATTCTATTTGGGAGGAAATGTATCATACATGTTTAAAAATATCTTATCCACATTTGAAAGTAACTCCAGGCCGGGCACGGTGGCTCACACCTGTAATCCCGCACTTCGGGAGGCAGAGGTGTACGGATCACTTGAGGCCAGGAGTTCAAGGCCAGCCTGGCCAACATGGTGAAACCTCATCTTTAGAAAAAAACATACAAAAATCAGCCAAGCATGGTGGCGGGCCCCTGTAATCCCAGCTATTTGGGTGGCTGAGGCACGAGAATCGCTTGAACCCGGGAGACGGAGGTTGCAGTGAGCTGAGATTGCGCCACTACACTCCAGCCTGGGCAACACAGTGAGACTCTGTCTCAAAAAAGATAGTAATAATTCCAAACATTAAAATAAAGTGAAATATATGAAGTTGTTCCCTAGAATATCATTTGTAATGGCAAAAAAAATTAGAGGTAATTTAAATATCTACCAGTAATGAAACCAAGTTCAAACACATGAGCTACAACTAGTTGAACACTTTTTTCCTCTGTAAATTAAGAGAATAATGATTTCATACTTACCACTGTACCGAGAAACTGAATGCTCATGTTTCCACCTGCTTCTCGAGACAGACACTAAAAAACAAACAAGAGACATAGAATGAACTCATATCCACACAGCTTGCACGTAATGTTCACGATAGCCAAAAACCTCAAATGTCCATCAACTGATGAATGGGTAAACAAAATATAGTATAGCCATACAGTGGAATGTTATTTGGCCATAAAAAGGAATGCAGTACTGATACATGCTACAATAGAAGTCGGTCACAAAGGATCATGCATTATATGATTCCACTTAATAAGAGATGTCCAGAATAGTCAAATCCATGGAGATGGAAGGAAGATTGGTAGGTGCCTCCAGAAGGAGGGCTGGGAGGACATGGAGATGATTACTAATTGGTGTGGGGTTTCTCAAGGGTGTAAACACAGTCTAAAATTGCCTGTGGTCATGGTGGAACAACCCTGTGAATTGACTACAAACCACTGAACTGTAACTTTAAATGGGTGAATTGTACGGTGTGTGAATTCTATCTCAATAAAATAGTTATAGAAAATGAATTAGCATTTGTTTAAAATAACAACAATGCAATTCTATGTCCAGAGAGTAGTGAAAGAAATAACTTCTTTATTATTCATTTATTTATAAGTAAAATTTGTTTAAAGCAAATACATCACTTGCATATATCTTGTTTGAATTTTAATTAAAAGTAAATACTATGACTATTAAAAATTTAGTTAAAAGTAAATACTACTGCTACTAAAAATGGGTGACTAAGTAGTACACTGGAAGCAGACTACACTTTGAGATAATTCTCACCAATAAAACTGGTCTATTGGGCCAGGCACAGTGGCTCACGCCTGTAATTCCAGCACTCTGGGAGGCTGAGGCACACAGATCACGAGGTCAGGAATTCGAGACCAGCCTGGCCAATATGGTGAAACCCTGTCTTTACCAAAAATACAAAAATTAGCCAGGCATGGTGGCGCGCACCTGTAGTCCCAGCTACTCGGGAGGCCAAGGCAGAAGAATCACTTGAACCCAGGAGGCTGAGGTGAGGTTGTGGTGAGCCAGGATCGCACCACTG
>NW_012104632.1:275596-276705 GCF_000951045.1 Mandrillus leucophaeus
TTCCAGGAGACTAAGGAAAAGACATCACAATTATTGGAAAATAAGTATAATTCAATACGATAAATGCATAGCACAAAATGTACAAGGTATTATGGGATAAGAAGATAGATTAAATGAGCAGAAAGGTTAAGAAAGACATTAGATAGGTTAAGACAGACATTAAAGCTGGATATTTAAAAACAAACAGGGGCAGGGTACAGTGGCTCACGCCTGTAATCCCAGCACTTTGGGAGGCCAAGGTGGGTGGATCATTTGAGGTCAGGAGTTTGAGACCAGCCTGACCAACATGGTGGCTCTACTAAAAATATAAAAATTAGCAGGGCGTGGTGGCAGATGCCTGTAGTTCCAGCTATTTGGGAGCCTGAGGCAGGAGAATTGCTTGAACCTGGGAGGTGGAGGTTGCCGTGAGCCAAGACTGTGCCATTGCACTCCAGCCTGGGTGCCACAGCGCGACTCTGTTACAAAGAAAAGAAAAAAAAAAAAAAAACACCAACAGGATTCAGCCATTATGAAAAACAGTATGGAGGTTTCTCAAAACATTAAAAATAGAACTACCATATGATCCAGCAATCCCACTACTGCATATATATCCAAAGGAAAGAAATCAGTTATGTCAAGGAGATACCGGCATCCCCATGTTTACTGCAGCACTATCCATGATGGCCAAGATAGGGAATCAACCTAAGCGTCCATCCACGGACCAACGGAAACAGAGAATGTGGTTTATATGCACAATGGAATATTATCCAGACTTAAAGAAAATCCTGCCATTTACAACATGGATGAACCCAGAAAATATTATGTTAAGTATAATAAGCCAGGTACAGAAAGACATACCATATGACCTCACTTACATGTAGAATCTAAAAACGTCAAACTCAGTAGAAAATAGAATGGTGGTTGGGGAGGGGGAGGTTGGGGAAATATTAATCAAAACCCACAAAATTTCAGTTATCAAGGAGAAATAGGTACAAGAAAGCTATTGTGCAATATAGTAACTACAGTTAATGACAGTGTATTAATATATTCTTGAAATTTTCTGAGTATATTTGAAGTGTACCTCACATACAGAATAAGCACGTGAGGTAATACATAAATGTTAATTAGCT
>NW_012104632.1:276755-277494 GCF_000951045.1 Mandrillus leucophaeus
GCTTGAACCTGGGAGGTGGAGGTTGCCGTGAGCCAAGACTGTGCCATTGCACTCCAGCCTGGGTGCCACAGCGCGACTCTGTTACAAAGAAAAGAAAAAAAAAAAAAAAAACACCAACAGGATTCAGCCATTATGAAAAACAGTATGGAGGTTTCTCAAAACATTAAAAATAGACCTACCATATGATCCAGCAATCCCACTACTGCATATATATCCAAAGGAAAGAAATCAGTTATGTCAAGGAGATACCGGCATCCCCATGTTTATTGCAGCACTATCCATGACGGCCAAGATAGGGAATCAACCTAAGCGTCCATCCACGGACCAACGGAAACAGAGAATGTGGTACATATGCACAATGGAATATTATCCAGACTTAACAAAGAAGAAAATCCTGCCATTTACAACATGGATGAACCCAGAAGATATTATGTTAAGTATAATAAGCCAAGTACAGAAAGACATACCATATGACCTCACTTACATGTAGAATCTAAAAACGTCAAACTCAGTAGAAAATAGAATGGTGGTTGGGGAGGGGGGGGTTGGGGAAATATTAATCAAAACCCACAAAATTTCAGTTATCAAGGAGAAATAGGTACAAGAAAGCTATTGTGCAATATAGTCACTACAGTTAATGACAATGTATTAATATATTCTTGAAATTTTCTGAGTATATTTGAAGTGTACCTCACATACAGAATAAGCACGTGAGGTAATACATAAATGTTAATTAGCT
>NW_012104632.1:278549-304710 GCF_000951045.1 Mandrillus leucophaeus
AAACAGACCCGAAAGACGATCTCAATTTTGCTCTACAGATGAGGAAACTAAGGCACAGGAATATAAAAAGTAATTTGGCTACCTGCAACTCTGCAGGAAAATTTTAATCTTGGTTCTGAGATTAAAAAAAAAAAATACAGTAAGCCACTGAACTGCTTGCGTGGCAAGAAAGTCTGTGCATTCAGCTTTATACGACAAAGACTGCAAAAGCAGCTATAGATGGCAGGCAAAAATGAATGAATGTGGCTATGTTCTAGTGAACTACTTATCAACAACATCTGAATGTAATGTCATACTTCTCCATGGGCCATGAAACATTTTTGGTGGTTTTTTTTTTTTTTTAACAGTGTCTCACACTGTCACCCATGCTGGAGCACAGTGGCACAGTCACAGCTCTCCACAGCAACTGCCTGGACTCCAGCGATTCTCCCACCTCAACCTCCCAAGCAGCTGGGCCCACAGGCATACCCAGCCAATTTAAAAAAAATTATTTGTAGAGACAAAGTCTCACTATGTCGCCCAGGCTGGACGAAACATTCTTCTTTTTTTCCCCCAACTATTTAAAAATGTAACAACCACTCAACTTGTGAGCCCCACAGAAACAGGCAGTGCCTCCTGGTCTAAGCCACCAGCACCTCTCACCTAGGTCTGCAATGGTCAGATCAATCTGTCTGTCTCTACCCCAGGGCCTGCAGTGATTTTAAAAACCACATCACATCACTCTCCTATTCAAACCCGCCAAACGCTCCACAATACGAATCAAAAGAAAAAAAGACAAAACAATTCTTTGGCCCCTAGATGATCTGGTTCTGTCTTCCTCATTCCACTTTCCCCAACTGGCCTTCACACAAAACAAGCTTGTCTCGTCTCAGAGCCTCTCCTTTGCCCCTTCTGCTACCTGGGACTTCCTTCCCCCAGACTTCCGCACGTTTGCCCCCTCCTGCTCGTAGATCTCCGCTCAGTGTTAGCTATTCAGATGGGACTTCCCAGCCATCCTTGCTACAGCTGCCTTCTCTAGTCACTTTCTGTCAATTTTATAGTCTTCATCCAACTTCTTCGTACTCAAATCACCTTATTTAAGTATTTACACGTTTAGTATCTACTTCCCCCTGCTGGAATATAAGTCTTGTTCCTTGTTCTATCCGCAGTGCCTAGAACACCGCCTAGGCCATGCTGGGCGTTCCCCTTCTATGTAGGAGACACTAAAACAGTATCATCATTCCTTTCGCTGACACTACAAAGGTTAGATTCATTCCCAGGCAAATAGAAGTAATTTTGCAATATGTAAAATGGAAACATAGATTTTCACATTAAAAACAAATTGTATCGATGAATGTGTGACCATAGGTATAAGTACCAATAAGCTGTCCTTAACATGGCATTCCGTTTAAAGCAGGTCACAATTACATATATAATGACTATCAGCTTTCTTTCACCACACTCCCAGTCTGTAAAGGAGGGACAGAAGGGAGGGAAGGTGGAGGAGGCCAAAACCTGACATATCTTAGCAATAAAGATTGATGCAGGCCCGGCACGGTGGCTCACAGTCTGTAATCCCAGAACTTTGGGAGGTCAAGGGAAGTGGATCGCTTGAGCCCAGGAGTTTGAGACCAGCCTGGCCAACATGGTGAAATCCCGCCTCTACTAAAAATACAAAAATTGGCCAGGCATGGTGGCAGGTGCCTGTAATCCCAGCCACTCGGGAAGCTGAGGCAGGAGAATGGCTTGAACCTGGGAGGCTGAGGTTGCAGTAAGCCAAGATCGCGCCATTGCACTCCAGCCTGGGTGACAGAGCAAGACTCAGTCTCAAAAAAGAAAAAACAAAAAGAAGAAAAAGAAAAAGATGTAAAGAAAAACAGAAAATTTCACTCAAAACTGGAATTTACTTCTATCTTCCCTAAGAGGAAGATACACTTCTCCTAGAGCCTAGGATTAACATAATTCAGTTTTAGAATCCACAAAAATACAAAGTATTCAATGCCTATCATGAGCCTAATGCATGCCAAAACAAATATGAACTGACCACTTGATAAGCTAATAGCAAAATTCTTCATAAAAATTAAGACTTTTATGTGATGAAACATATCCACGCTTATTATTTTCTCCAAATATTTCATCCCTTTTCCTATTTTAAATGGCACTCCAAAGCCAGATAAAAATGTCCTACTTTTCTTATTTTGATAGTCTGCTCCAGCGTTTACAAAATATATTCCTTTTTATATCTTTAAAAAATACTTTAGAAGATTGTTAACAAAATGATTTCTACATTTGTTAGAATCAAATTCATACAAAATTAGCAAAGTTATTCACACAAAGGCAAAAACATTCACAAAACAATAAATCAAATGTTCCAAAAATACCTTCCTAGGATAATAAAATCAGAGGCAATTTCACCTTTAAAAATAATGTCCCTGAACAGTAAGAGGAAGAAATAGTAATAGCTTTCTTTTTCCCCTCACTGATTTCCAACTTGATAATATGTTTTAAAGGCCATTACTGTGGGATGTGTCTTATCGGTCTCCAGTGCAGCTGTTTGTATTATTTTCCACATTTACTACAATCAGTGTTTATACTGTTCAAAATTCTCTTCCTCAGTCAGCAACGAAAATATAATTTTCTAGTTAACAGAAGAGCAGAAAAGCATGTATGTGTGGGGGTGTGGGAGGGGGAAGTTCAGAAAGACATTTTCCCATTCGGTTAAATTTTAAAAGTAACTCCAAATTATAAAACCAAGAAAACTGCTAAGCTTCTAGGACTACATCACAAAAGCAGGCAGCCTTGCATTAAAAGTAATATTTCACACCGTAGCTGTAAATACATCCCACCTGTTAAACTGCCTCGAAATATTTTAAAGCAGAGTCGACAGAGTTATTTCTGTTCTACTGGTGAGCTTGCTTCTAAGATGTGTAGCTGTAATTGATACGTCAGGAAAATAAAAAGGATATGCTTAATAATTCTCTTTCATTTCCTATTTCATTTGAAAAAAAATACCAACCTCTACTTATTCTAAGTTATTTCTATATCCGGAGACTTTCATGTCACGTGCAATGAGTCTAGAGAAATCACACGTGTAAAGTACAAAATAATAATGACTTCAAAGAGGTGGGGGTGGGGGGAACATTTTCAAAACCTGTAAAACATCTTAGGACTAAAAACATAAGACAGTTACTTCCCAATTCATTTGTGTACCAGCAAAGTACAGGCAAAAATGTATGCCGCCTTATTTTTCTAATTAAAATATTAATTTTACTATCTATAAACAGCTATTAGGATTAAAACTAAAGTTTATTCTTGGAGGGCGTGGGAGCTATTTTAATCTAAAAAACTGAAAAGAAAATAACATTTTTAACTTCCTCTCTTAAGCAGATATGAAAATCAACAATTTATTTTCTTCAAAACTGAAATTTAAGGTTACAGTTTTAAAACTGATTCAAATTCTGTGTGGACAAGCATTTGTATATATATTACAGATAGTTTCACAGTCTGCAAACAGAACATCTTGTCCATCATATTCATGTGCTTGTGTAATATTTTATATTACATAGGCCCACGGGGCATTTTAAGTTATCATGTTTTTTTTTTTTATATATATATATATCATTTAATACTCTAGTCATTTCGCAAGTAATCCATTTAATCTGGTATTCTTCAGTAAATAACATGAGATTCATGTGACACTATTCCAAATTTGTCTGCTTTAACATAGAAAATTAGTTCCACTTAGCTGAATATCAAAGACCTATTCAATACAGAATGCAGCGGTGCTACAATCAGCTCTGCTCTGTTATTTATAATAAATTTATCTTCTCTTGAAAATATTTGAGCAAGAATATGAGAAATAAAAAGAAAAAAGTCTTCAAAGGTACAGCATGAATAGCTTCACATTACACAAATGCAGAAATTGTCAGACTTTAGCAGGATCTCAAGATATTTTCAAAAGTATTTAGCTACTCCTCAGGCCTGAAGGCAACCTGCTGTGAGCAGGTGGATAGAAGAAATCACACCACACAAAGAACAGGCCAACAGCAGTTAGTCGGCTCTGCTTGCAAATGTTCAAACAACGTGACTATGCAAAATGAAAATCTAGTATGTAAAACGTTAACGACAAACAATACATTAAATCCCGGTACACAAATTACACTGTAAGAAATAGAGAACAGCAAAATTGAAGAACTTCTTCCAAGGTCAAAAAAATTACTTCACAGGAATATAGACATAGTAAAAATAAAATAAAATAAAAAACTTCTATTCATCCAGCAGGTTCCACACTCCAAAGGTTCTGGGGTTTGTGAGGAAAACAGAGTGAGCTCACCATGGCCAGGACATAGCGAATCTCTGTTTCATTACTTTATGCCACAGGCAGGAAATCATTCCACATTGTAAAAATAGTTCTAATTTTTTTAATCTTCTAAGTGGAAATTTAAAAAGTTTGTCAGCTAGATGATACATTCATCTGCTGTTTAAAATAAATTCAACTCATCTATTCCGAATTTTGAAGTTCCGAATTTTAAAAAATAAAAACCAAAACTATGGTTGACATTAAAGGGGAGTACTTTAAAAACCACTGTGTAGGGTTTTCTCCATCTGTAAACACTCTCTGGTTTATAAAAAATTTTGCCTGTGAGTGGTCTAACCCAGTAACCACTAGCTACACATAGCTACTGAGAACTTGAAATATGACTGATGTGACCGAGGAGTTAAATTTTCAATTGTATTTAATTTTAACTTAAAAACTGAAGCAGCGTAATATCATTTTCTGTTAAGCCCAACTCCATTGTTTTGGTAGGACCGCATTCCACTCTGACCGTTCCATTGTTTAAGATACTGCTGTATTAATGCCAATGTCTATGTTGTTTCTGGTATCACATTAGTAATTTTTAAAAGTCTTTCATGTTGAAATGACAACATTTTGGGTATTAGTCTGTGAAAGGGCCATAAATGCAAAGCAGCCCCCAAATGTGCAAGGAGCCAAGAAACCAAAGAATAAGGCAAATAAATCCAGTTTGTTGGTAAAGGGCGTTTTCTTGGGGGAACTTACAGACAGAAGCGTGGTCTGGGATAGCTGCAAGACAGGTATATCCCGCACTGTTACTAGCCAGACCCAGAGCTTATATGCCACAGGAAAAGGGTGTACGTGCTCTATAGAGGCAATTAAAGGCACCCTCCAGAACAGGTGAGAATGCTATGTACGTCACTGCCTATAATTTGTGTGGTAACATCAAGGCTGCTTTGTTCTTTCACTAAAAACAGTAAATAAAATTGGAATCAGGAGGCGTTCACGAGACTGGGGCTAATGAGAAATCAACACGGCTTTGCTGGGAGTGGCGGCTCAGGCCTGTACTCCCAGCACTTTGGGAGGCAGAGGCAGGATGATCACTGGAGTCCAGGAGTCTGGGCAACACAGTCTGCCCTCATCTCTACAAAAAAATCAACAAAATTAATTGCACGTGGTGGCACAGGCCTGCAGTCCCACCTACTCAGAAGGCGGAGGCAGGAAGATCAGTTGAGCCTGGGAGGTTGAGGCTGCAGTGAGCCACGACAGCACCACTGAACTCTAGCCTGGGCAACAGAGCAAGACTCCGTCTCATTTAAAAAAAAAAAAAAAAGCTAATTAAAACAAAGAAATTTTAAATGATATATATGGCTTGTGTTAGGTTTCTATTCGATAAGGCTATTTAATAAACATCATTACCAACTGACTATGTCTGCAACGAAAATAGACAATGAAAACAGAAACACCAGTTAAAAAAAAGTAAAGCAAATAAATATAAAATAGTTATTTCATTTTCCTTAAATGATATTTGAAGAAAAGTTGGCTAAATTATTAGCTAAACTAATAGAAGACTTTTTAAAATTCTGAAGAGAACTTTTAATTATTTTCAAGAGTTTTCAATGTTTACGTCCCTAGTTCTTTATCATTTCAAAATATGAGTCCCTCCTCCCTCAGGTAATGCATCACTAGCTCCACATTCAAAGTTATCCACAATGATTAGACTTTTTCCGAGAGTATGATTTTCTTGAAGTCAGAAAGCCAGCATATTTAAAGCAGGCGGGTGGTTATATGGGAGTAAGAGCTGATATGAAGTAGACCTCACCGAGCAACGGACAGTGAGAAAGCCCAGGGCATGCACAAGCCTTTGAGAAAGAAAAAATCAGGAACAGCCAGAGGCAGACCCTTTCCTACACCTATTGATACTACCAATAGCTATCTACACCTGTCAGTAGGTGATACTGTGGGCCTCAAACAGCCGAGGTGCTATCCAGAGCACACAGAGGCCAACAGAAAGAACCATGCTTGCTGAGCAAGGTGCGCCTCTGTGGTAAGTCCTTGGGAGCCCCCTTGTTTCTTTTTGCTCTCACGGAAACCATGGTTATTCTGTATCAAGAGAGGTCCACCCGCAACACACTAATATGGATTTCGCAAATGTTGGGAGGTCAGGAACTAAAAAGAATCAGTACAACATTCTATAATGTAAGGTGACTGGCTACTTACCCATTCACCCACCCATACCTATTCATCCAATTATTGAGCATTTATACGTGCTGAGAAGTCAGCAGGGCAGTGGGAATTAAAAGTCAAATCCACAAGGAAACAGGTGATTTAGATCAATTAAAAGAGGTTAATAACCTATGAAATTTATTATTCCAATGACAGTATTGAGGCCGAAGAATAGGGTCTGGAGGCAGGGAACCTAAGGCTGTTTCAGCCCGCTTCCTAGAACTAAATTGAAAGGAAAATCCTAACTTTCCACACCTAAGTAACAAAAGGACCAGAGGCTACTCCCTTTGCAAACCCCCCACCTTTTCTGTGTGGCAGATGGGAAATCGGACAGTCAATTTCCCATCCAACAACAAATCAGAAAATCAGATTGACTGCCTGTCCAGTCTTTGCAACTTTGTAACTTCACCCCAGCCTCTGAATGGTTGCTGTCCACAACCAATCAGACTGATTGCCGGCCAAGTCTTCGTTTGCATAGAAGTGTAACTTTGTAACTTCACCCTACCCATCTGGTTGCTTTTTGCAACCAATCAGATGTTTGCACAGGAGTGCGATCTTTGTAACTTCACTTCAGCCTCTGGTTGGTTGCTTTCTGCAACCAATCAGACTGATTACGGGCTACCACTTCATTTACATGAGGTGAGTATGAAGTAATCAATGGAAAACTTCTAGAGGGTATTTGGACCCAAGAAGATTCTGTATCCAGGCCCTTGAGCTCAGGCCCACTCCCACAGTGTGGAGTGCAGTTTCATTTTCTTTCTCTCATTTTTTTTTTTTTTTAATTTGAGACAGAGTTTCGCTCCTGTTGCCCAGGCTGGAGTGCAATGGCTCGATCTTGGCTCACTGCAACCTCCACCCCCTGGGTTCAAGCGATTCTCCTGTCTCTGCCTCCCGAGTAGCTGGGATTACAGGCTTGCACAACCACACTAGGCTAAGTTTGCATTTTTAGTACAGACGGGGTTTCACCATGTTGGCCAGGCTGATGTCGAACTCCTGACCTCACAGGAGATCCACCCGCCTCAGCCTCCCGAAGTGCTGGGATTACAGGCATGAGCCACCGCATCCGGCCACCTGTACTTTCGTTTTCAATAAATCCCTACTTTTGTTCTGTTGTTGCTTCCTTGTTCACTTTGCTGGACATTTTGTGTAATTCTTCGTTCAAAACGCCAAAAACCTGGATAACTTGCAGTCACGACCCTCTACCAGTGACAGTATACACCAAAATACAACTTACTTTTAAAGGAATTTAATGGATAATATTAAGCTTATAAAGTTTACCAATGAAAACCAGGAACATGAATACACGTGATCGGACTGGATGAATTGGGAGCGAATTCTTGAGACAAAGGTAAGTTGTGTTCCCAGCTACTTACTCATCTAATCAGATAAAGAAGTTAAATCCTCCTTAACATGGTCTGGATGTGTGTCCCCTCCAAATCTCTTGCTGAAATGTGATTCTCAACATGGCAGGTGGGGCCTGGTGGGAGGTGTTTGGGTCATGGAGGTAGATCCTGGTTGTTTAAAAGAGTGGGGCACCTCCCAGTTCTCTCTCTCTCTCATTCCTCCTCTTGCCACGTGATGCTCCTCCTCCTGCTTTGCCTCCACCATGATTGAAAGCTCCCTGAGGCCTTCCTCCCCAGAAGCCGAGCAGATGCTGGCACCACACTTCCTGTAGAGCTGGCAGAACCGTGAGCCATGTAACCCGTTTTCTTTATAAATTATGCAGTCTCAGATTTTTCTTTATAGCAATATAAGAACAGACTAACACACTACTTTTCATAGGGGTTCAGCAACAAAATGAAGTAGATGCCAAGTACCCACATATCTTTAAGTCAGATGCTAGCCAAGGTGACCAGGTAGAATGTGCTAGGAAGCTGTGGGACCAGTGACTGCCCATCTCCCACCCCAAAAGAATAAAAGAGGAAAATTAATTTGAGGAGGTCGAATTCTTAAGCTAAGAATTTAAGGCTGAACTCCTTAAGCTATGTGAAAGCGAATTCATGAGAATCACTTATTCATGTGAATTCTTAGTGACAGACCAAGAAGAGAAACTTGTACTTTGTTGGTTTGGTGAGGCAAGGACTTATTACTATTTCCTGTGGCCAGACGTGGATTGTGCAGGAGAAAAGCCGGCGGGGTCATTATGAGGGACCCTGCCCAATGAGAACATTCAGAGTCAACACAGTAGTTGCGCAGGAGGAAAAGACAGGAGGCATTTAGTGTTCTGCAGGTGAGAAGTTCCCCCAAATCCACATGAAAGTATCCCAGGGCTACCTGCCAGCTTTGGACATCTGCCCACGAGAATGAATGCCAGGTTGCCTCTGCCCCAGTCAACCTGGTTCTTCCTGCCATGCTCTTCTCATCTTTACCCCATACTGTAAATTCTGAGAGACCCAATATAGCAGCTCTGAAGTAGAAGAGGGTGTTGTTGAGGCTCAGAAAACAATACCCCAAAGTAAAGACCTCGGAAGTAACCTCAGAACCAAGGTCTTTGACCTTCTGCCCTCCTGTCTCTCACTCCTCATTCTCTCCTGATGAGAGTCACAGACATCAGAACTCCTGTCCCGCAAAGACAACTATGAAACTAGAAATAGGACTCTAACGCCTCCCTGCCTTTCTAAGAGCTGCCCATAAAGAAATTCTCTGGCCTACCCTTCTCTCCAACAGTAGCAGGTCATAAGACCGTCATCCCAGGTGGGTCTTGTCCCATACCTGGGAGGAAGAAATGGTACAAGAAAGGCCAGGAAGATCTGAACAGACAGGCCTTGCTGGGTTCCCCTCAGCCTACTAGCATTCACTCATATTCTTTGTCCAATCAGTTTTACACGGCTGCCCATTCTTCATTAAACCTAAGCATTAAAATGGACAGCTTTCCTTGTATCTTTGGATCTTTGTTCTGAAGACTCACAGCTCACATAAAACTTTGATTAAATAAATCAGTTATACTTTTCTCTTGTTAACCTGTCTTTTGTTATAGGAGTGTCTGCCATTGACACCCTTATGATGGGGAGGAACGAGATCACACCCTTTTGCCCCTACAATATAAAGCAAGCAAGAAGAAAGTGACATTCTCCTCTGCCCTAGTAAAGGTTTCTCAGTGTGAGGTCAAACTGAGTTTAGACAGGAGAGGTTTTACCAGTTTTGATATTACAACGAACTAGACTTTGAAACACACCCTCCTCTCCCAAATACAATATAGCTTGTTTATTACCTGGTAGCAACATTACAGACTGTTAGAATGGAATGTGGTTTTATATATGGGAAGGAAAGAAGTTGAGATAAAGCGTTAAAAACAAACAAACAAACATCCTACAAGTATTCAGAATGCTTCTTCTTCAGTTACTATCCAGATAAGTCCTGCTCCACAATGAGATACCACTTCACCCCCAATAGGATGGCTATTATAAAACAAAACAAAACAAAACAAAAAATAACAAGTGTTAGCAAAGATGGCACAAAATTGAAATTATTGTGCACTGCTAATGGGAATGTAAAATGGTGCAGCAACTATGGAGGTTCCTCAAAAAATTAAACATACAATTACCACGTGATCCAGCAATTCCACTTCTGGGTATATACCCAAAAGAATAGGGTACTCAAACAGATATTTGTACACCCATGCTCATGGAAGCATAATTCACAGCAGCCAAAAGGTAGAAACAACCCAAATGTCCATTGACAGGCGAATGGATAAACATGTAGTATATTCACACAATGGAATATTATTCAGCTATAAAAAGGAAAGACATCCTGTCACATGCTATAACCTGGATGAACCTTGAAGACAGTATGCTAAGTGAAATAAGCCAGCACAAAAGACAAATACTATATGATTTCATTTACAGGCAGTACCCATACCCACAGTAGTCAAATTCATAGAAACAGAAAGTAGAATGGCAGTTGCCAAGGGCTGAGGGAGGAGGATGGAGAGTTCAGTGTTTCATGAGAACAGAGCTTCAGTCTGGGAAGATGAAAAAGTTCTAGAGACAGATACTGGTGATAATTGCATGACAATGTGAATGTACCTAATGCCACTGATATGCCTAAAATTATTAAAATGGAAAATTTTATGCTACCAATATTTTACCACAATTAAAAAAAAAACCTGCTAAGGGTACAAAACAGTGTTAGAGAAAGAAAACCCTAACAAAAGACCAGAGGATTTAATCTCAGATGAGCACAGAACTGAATTTCTGGTTTTTTTAACCTGTTTTTATAGATCAGTAGATGGTTGGTAGCTTGGTTTGTAAAAGCAAATAATATAGGATTCACTTTCAAAAACTTGCCTCGAGGGGATAACCACCTAAGAATGACAGTCAAGGCTGGAGGAAAAAAGAAAAACAACTCATATTGAAAACACAAGAAGACAAATGGTCAAGGCAGGAGCCCAGGTGTACGTTGCAGATAGAATTTTGTGATCCTCATAGTACCCATCATGTGTCTGCAAAGAGTACTTAATGAATGGGGTCAAGTTTTCATCATCAGCCTCTCTCAAACTCAACCCGCTTTTTCTCTACACTGCTTGAACACTAGTGGAGGATGAAGGCAGTAATAGGATTGTCTTCTAAATGAACTCCATCTCCACTTCACCCTTCAATCCCTTAACCCCTCCTCTATTATGAGGACACATCAATATTCTACAACGACATTTTGATGGACGTTACTTTACTCTGCAAAAAGTTTTAATATCTCCACTGCTGTCTGAAAAGCATAGATTCTTTAGGCTCTCATTCACTATCTGGCTCCTCCAACCTATTTTCCATGTTTAGCTCTCTTTACTTCCCTAAATGAATGCTTCCCAATTTGCCTCTGGATTCACAAACATGTTTTTCTAAGGTGTATCTCAAATATCATCTGATGCCCTTGGATTGCAACCCACACACACACACACACCCCTTACTATTTTAAGTGGTTAAGGGTTTCCAAAAGATTAACAAAAAATGAAAGAGAGCTCACAGAAGCAAATATACTGAGGATCATATTAAGTGAAAAATCATCTTTTTATTTACAATTAATTGAGAATCACAGAAACAGTAAGCTTTTAAAGAATTTTGGAGTTGGAAAGGTGAGGTGGTGGCAAGGTAGTAAGGGAAGAGAAGCAGGGCTGTCATTAATTTGTGCTGGCATAACTAGTTACCTGTATTTTATTATTTATTTATTAGTTTTTGAGATGGAGTCTTGCTCTGTCGCCCAGGCTGGAGCACAGGGGCCGAGCCTCTTGAGCAGCGGGGACTGCAGGCGTGCACCACCACCCCCAGTTAATATTTTGTATTTTCAGTAGAGACAGAGTTTCACCATGTTGGCCAGGCTGGTCTGGTATCAAACTCCTGACCTCAGAGGATCCATCCGCCTCAGCCTCCCAAAATGCTGGGATTACAGGCTTAAGCCACCACACCCAGCCTGGTATCTGTATTTTAAAAGTAAAATGACTCACACTATGTACAAAAGTCAATCCCATGAGGATTAAGGAGTTAACTTTGAAAAGCACAATTTAAAAAGGTTTAAATGAAAATATAGGTATCTTTGTGAACTTAGGAGTAGAAGAGGATTATCTACACAAACGCAAAACACACAAACCATAAAGGAAAATATTGCAAATTCTGACATTAAATCTCGTCTTAAAACTTCACTTGGATGACTTAAAACAATAAAAACACAAGCTACTTTAACAACACATATGACAAAGGATTAGGAGCCATAACACAGGAAGAACTTTTATGAGTCAATAAGAAAAAGACAATCCAATTAAAAAAGTGGGCAAAAGTCATGAGCAGGTATTTTGCAGAAGAGAAAACAAGACTGCCAATAAATGTGTATTCTCAATGTTCATTGTCACACTAATCAGGGAAGTATACATTAAAATCATAATGAGATGCCATCTAAACCCACTAGTCGGGAAAAACCTAAGTAGTTTGAGAATGCCAAAGGTTCACCGGGATGTGAAAAAAAATGTTAAGGGCACAGATTCCTTGGTTCAAATTCTGGCACTTCCATTTACTACCAGATGGGAAAGCAACTTAGCCTCTACAAGCCTCTGTTTTCCCAAATACAAAATGAGGGATAACACTAGTACATACTTTATTGGGTTTCTGGGGGCATTAGACAAATTCATACATACAAAGTGTTTAGAATAGTCAGTGCTGGGCATAGTCAGTACAGAATAAGGTTAGCTCATTGTTCCCGTTATGACTATCATCTTCAGTACTGGTGGGCACGGAAGCTGGTTCAGCCACACAGGGAAACCCATCTGGCCTTGCTGTGCAGGAAGGAGAAAACACAAGCCCCACAGTGTGGCTGTTCTACCAGCACATGACCTGGAGAACCTCCTCTTGACAGAGGAAACAGGAAGTAGAATGTTCATATAAGCATCACTGTGACAACAAAATAAGGAAAATAACACAAATGTCTATTTAGAGGAGAATAAATAATTTGTGGTATATTAATATGATGGATGCAAGTAAATAAACGGCAGCTATAGGCAGCAACATGGGCCAGGCTCACAAACATCATGCTGGCGGGGAGAAGGCAACTTCCGGAAAAATACAGGGAGGACGGGGGCAATTACAAAGTTCAAAAACAAGAGCAGTTCAACAAGATACTGCTCACAGTGTTCGTGTATTCGTAAATATCCCTAGAAAAGAGCAAGGCAGCGATCAATTTAAAACTCACAATGGTATTCTTCAGGGACACTGGAAAGGAGGATTTAATCAAGGAAGAGTGATACAAACAGCACTGATAATTTTTGGGGGGGTTTTTTTGTGTATGGTTTTGTTTTTTTGTTTTTTTTATTTTGAGATGGAGTTTCGCTCCTGTTGCCCAGGCTGCAGTGCAATGGCACAATCTCGGCTCACCACAACCTAGGTTCAAGGGATAATCTTGTCTCAGCCTCCTGAGTAGCCGGGATTAAAGGCATGCGCCACCATGCCTGGCTAATTTTGTATTTTTAGTAGAGACGGGGTTTCTCCACTTTGGTCAGGCTGGTCTCGATCTCCGAACCTCAGGTGATCTGCCTGCTTCGGCCTCCCAAAGGCTGGGATTATAGGCATGAGCCACCATGCCCAGCCTGTTTTCTTTTTTTTTAATCTAGATAGTGGGTAAACAGGTTTTCATTGGGTTATTCTTTAGCTTTTGTATAGATATAACATATTTTTGGCCTGGCACGATGGCTCATACCTGTAATCCCAGCAATTTGGGAGGTTGAGGCAGGTGGATCACCTGAGGTCAGGAGTTTGAGACCAGTCTGGCCAACATGGTGAAACCCCATCTCTACTAAAAATACAAAAATTAGCCAGGCGTGGTAGCACATGCCTGTAATCCCAGCTATTCCAGAGGCTGAGGCAAGAGAATCATTTGAACTCGGGAGGCAGAGGTTGCAGTGAGCCAAGATCACATCACTGGACTCCAGCCTGGGCAACAGAGGGAGCTCTGTCTCAAAAAAATAAAACGAAATAATAAGCTGGGCGTGGTGACTCACGCCTGTAATCCCAGCACTTTGGGAGGCTGAGGCGGGCGGATCACTTGAAGTCAGGAATTCAAGACCAACCTGACCAACATGAAGAAACCCCATCTCTACTAAAAATACAAAATTAGCCGGGCGTGGTGGCACATGCCTGTAATCCCAGCTACTCAGAAGGCTGAGGCAGGAGAATCACTTGAACCCAGGAGGCGGAGGTTGCAGTGAGCTGAGATCTCGCCATTGCACTCCAGTCTGGGCAAAAAGAGTGAAACTTCGCCTGAAAAAAATAAATAAAATAATAATAATAATAGTAATAAATATTATTTTATATCAAATGAGGTTTAATAAAATTTAATGATACAAGTTAATCATAAATAGTAATATTTAATAATAATATTTAAGAATATAAAGTTTATATGTATCCTCAAAAATCCAGAGAAAAAAGAACTGTAGTTATTACTTTAAAATAGCTACAATTACTATAATAATCAATTACTACAGTAATCAATTTCAAGTGATTACTGTAAAATCACTTGAAAAATACTTTTGTAATATTCATTCCTTATTTCTCAGAATTTACCATAAACAATTGCAAAGAGATACACAAACACTCATAATTGCATTTCATAGCTATCTGCTTGGAGGTGTTAGGCTGGAACTCTTGGAGCAATGCAGCCCAGGAAGCAAGCAGAGAGAGGAAAGGGGGAGTCAGGAATAGAATGTGGAGATTTGCCCATGCTAACGGTGGCCAGAAGAGAAATCAGCAGACGACTGTAGAGCCACCAGTTCTTTCCCTTGTCACGCTTGCAGGTCCCTTCTGCACACAGTGCCCTCATCACTGCAGGGGCTAAGACTTCTCACCTCCGAATCCCTAACATCTGCTGACCTCTCTCTTTGCCTCCAATCTTCACCTCATCCTTCTTCAAGCCACTCTCCACAAAGCAGCCAAAAACCAAAAGCACGTCGTAAACTACAATTCTGTTCAATCATCACTTCCTTACTGAAAGCTCTTCCACGGGTCCCTACTGACCTAGGGATAAAGTAGAGCCTGTCCTATGTCCTTAATAAGGCTCGTGTGACTCGGCTCCTACCCACCTTGCTGGGGCACACCACCCCTCAGCTCATTTTCTGAAAGCAGAAGGCGTCCAACTGTGGTCCAGACCAGTAGCATTAGCATTACCTGGGCGCTTGCCAGAAATGCAGACCTAGCCCAGACCTACTAAATCAGAGTAAGCTATGGGTGGGTCCAACAACTTGAGTTTCCACAAGGCTTCTAGTTGATTCTAAAGCACATTAAAGTTTAAGCATCTCTGGTTTAAAGCATGAATGACAGGTAATTATAATTTGAAGAACAATTTGATAGGAAAAATCGCAAAGTACTATAGCATAGTTGGGGGAAGTACACATGACTGCCACGGATAAAATTTCTGCTCTGCTTCTTCCTAGCTTTGTGATGCCCAGGAAGTTACACAGCTGGCCTCAGCATCTTGCAATGCTTGATAGCAAGGATCCTACTACAGCAAGACTGCTCAGATTTAAATCACGGCTCTAGGCTGAGGTGGGGGGTTGGGGGGGCGTCGCCTGGGAGGTCAAAGCTGCCGTGAGCCCAGATTGTGCCACTGCACTCCAGCCTGGGTGACAGAGCGAGATCCTGTCTCGTTTAAAAAAAAAAAAAAAAGAAAAAAAAATCATGGCTTTACCTCTTATTAGCTGGTGACCTTCAGTAAGTCACTTACTTTCTCTGAGCCTCAGTTGTCTCATTTATAAAATTATAAATAGCACCTACTTCATACAATTGTGAGGATCAAAGAAGTTCATATCTGTACTATGCTTAAAACTACACCTGATACACAGTAAGCACTGTGTGTTATTTATTATTACTATAATTGTTATTATTTTCACAGAGGCCACGTTACATTTTTGGAAAGAGTCAACACAATGCTAATGCCTACAGAAAGTAAATAAAATCTACCCCCTTTCATAAGGAAAAACTCTCCTTACCTTTTTTTTTTTTTTTTTAGGTAAATGATTTTTTTCCTAGTACACCATTTACCTCTCTGAGTTTATTTCCTTTCAATTAGAGAGTACTTAACTTGATGCAATGACCTCTTCCTAAGAGTCAAAGGATCTGCCTTTAAGGGGTCACTTATTTCAGACACATTAATTCTTTTTGTAGCAAAGTACGTACAAGATTAAAAAGGGATTTACCGAACATGATCCCTACACTAGGGAAAATATTTTTGATTATTCTACATATATATCCATATTAATCTAGCTATAAATTCTACATGTAAAAGTGCCACCAAGGCAACTATCTGCACAGTCACTGAAAAGGATGATGAAAGTATCACAATAGAAAAAAATCTGCATAACAGGAGTTTGCACCTCTTTCTTCTGACTACTGAGAGTTAACACTATGTCCCTCTGACAAATACCTGAGCCATAACACATTCAATGCACTATAGAGTCTATCGAACATAAACCAGTATAACAAAACCAGTTTTGTTGTTGTTGTTTATTTGTTTTTGTTTTTATTTTTAAGACAGAGTCTTGTTCTGTTGCCCAGGCTGCAGTGCAATGGCGTAATCCTGGCTCATCGTAACCTCCACCTCCCAGGTTCCAGCAATTCTCCTGCCCTAGCCTCCCGAGGAGCTGGGAATACAGATGCCTGCCACCACATCTGGCTAATGTTTATATTTTTAGTGGAGACGGGGTTTCACCATGTTGGCCAGGCTAGTCTGGAACTCTTGACCTCAGGTGATCCGCCTGCCTTGGCCTCCCAAAGTGCTGGGATTACAGGCGTGAGCCAACGCACCCACGCACCACAGTTTTTAAAGACACAATAATACATGGATCTCGGTAATGGGAAATTATGTAGTGACATTTTTTTCAAGGGTTCACCTCATAATTTATTCTGATATAATATTATATAAAGTTATATAATATAAGTTATAAAATATGAGAAAAGACAGGAGTTAGAAAATTTAAAAAATGAGAAAAAATATATGGGGACAAGTCACAAAACCAAAGTTAAAATATAGGGCTCATTACCAAGAGTTCAAGGTTACTTGGAACCATAGAGATAATATACATCAATTGAAACTGACTTAGAAATCAGTTGAGTCATCATATATTTTTTGTGGATTCTGAAATCCTCTGCCCCAGTCTCTCCTAGAGGTAGATAAGAATCAGGTCTGGAGTAAGTAGTCTTATCTATGATTATCCTGATTTCTCAAGGTTTTTAAAACCAGTTTCCTGTATAAAATCAAGTTAAGATCATTTTCATAAAAAAGAACAAATAATGAGCATTTAATGCTATGGGTGGGACTAGATTTTTATTAGCCTGTGATAGCCACATGTTCCATGATTTTTTGTTTCTTTGTTTTTCTAAAACACTAAACCTCAAATAGGAGGCAAGGTGAAGGATTTTGGCAGAATCTCTTTTCATAACTTTTCTACTTTAAAATGGAAGTCACAGGTTACAAAAAACATTCTATCGACTCTGGGTTCCAAGGCATCTCCTCAAGGCAGGACATTTTATATTGAGGTGAAAAGAAAGATTAATAAGTTAAGATTACTAAATTTTTAAAGGACATCAGTGAGCCGTGGAAGGTCAACCTGAATAACATGTGTTTTGCTAGCCTAACACTAAGTAATTTCAACTGCACAGAAAAGAAAGGTAACAAAGTAAGTTGTATTTTACAACTAAAAACCCACAGAGGGGGGAAAAAAACAGCTAATCGAGTATTTTTAGAAAAGCATGCAGAATTCCTTGTTTACAACAAAGTACAATACATGAAGCTTTTTGGACTGTCTGAAAAAAGAAAACATTAATTGCTCAGGTTCACACTTAAGATCCTCTGAGATAAGAAAAGAAAAAGTTTTCGACTATAAAAAGCATAAGGTGAATAAAATACAGCTTTTCCCTCCTGTAGCTGTAAGTATTAGCCACACAGGTGCTGACAAGGATTCTGGACTTGAGGAGGCCTTCTAAGGAAATCCTTACAACACTCACCTGGACAGTCCTCTGAGTGCCATCAACGCTGACGGACAATAAGGGCAAAGCCAGGTTCCACGTGCTGGTCACATTTAGTTTCGACCCATCAACTTCCACCTGTTGTGACACCAAATAAGACCATTACCATGAAGAAAGACAGAAAACTGATCTCAAGTTCATTGCTGCATACAAAGCAGCAGCCATTTTAAACAGATGGCTCCCAAACAACCTGTCATGTTTACTGCTCCAGCCATGAAAGACAGGGTCCAACAACAGCGTCTTCCCAGTCATCTCTGGGGAGAGGTGAAGGACCTGTGAACAGCTGCCTCTGGGTACTGAGGCTTCAAGTGATTTCCGCAAGTAACAAACAGCCTTCTAACGCGAAACCTATCTGGACATGCTACATTTACTGCAATTAGACAAGTAATGCATATAAATTCCAGTGACATCTTGCAACCCACACAACAGGGCTTGCATATAATATCCTCTCCAAGGACCAAGGAAGAACTTTTTCTCTGTTAATTTTAATGAAGGACTATGCATTGTTATCTTAATTAAACAGAAGCTTTAATTAGACAAAATTCTTTGGTGTTGAGTATCAAAAGTCCATTCAAACTTTGCAAAGTTCTGTCATATTTCTGTCAATCATAAATGACTGACTTCATCCAGTCATCTTTCATGAATATGCAAAAAAAGACCCATAATCTTTCAAAACAGGGATACTCGTAAAAGAAAAAAAATAATTTCCAAATAAATATACAAGTAATGGAAATTTAAAAATCATAGCTAATTTAAAATGAAAGTACCATGGTTTTCTTTCTTTCACTCACTGATGCTTATTCCCTAACTCTTTAATATGAGAGGCTTACAGATGACATTATTATATGGTAGACAACCTAACAAGGGGATACTTAAGCTTGCTCAAGTTTCCAAATAAACCTGCAGCAGAACCATGATATATGATCCCTAACAATTCCCCCACTATCACTTATTTCTCTTAAAAGATACCCATTAAAATCAGATTATCAGAGACCTATTTCCCCTTCTGCTGGACCGTTGGGGACAGGTCGGGAGTGGCAGTGGACAAAGATTGCTGAAAACATTCTGACATGTATCAGGTGCCCTAAAAATATCCAGGTGAGAGGTCTGCTTCTGGGACACAGTGTAAGGGAGGCTGCAGGCTTGCAGTGAAGCCCAGGGCTCAGTTTTGTGGCATTCTGAATATGGCGTGGCAGCAACAGCACAGCATGGCTGGAGGGAGGGGCTGGGCAAATAACCCAAGTACATCATGATAGGAATCCAGAAGCCCTCACCAGTGAAGACCTGGGTCAGGATGAAGACCACACATATGGGGAACACCACGATTGCAGGCAAATACAGCTGATCCTTGGAATCCATGGGAGACGGGTTCCAGGAGCACTACTCCCGCCCCGCCCTGCAGATACCAAAATCCGGGGATGTTCAAGTCCCTGATAGAAAATGGGGTAGTATTTGCATCTAACCCATGCACATTCTTCCATATACTTTGAATCATCTCTAGATTACCTATAATATCTTTGAATTATAATACCTAATACAATGTAAATGCTATCTAAATCGTTGTTATACTCTATTGTTTAGGGAATAAAGGCGGGGAAAAAAAGGCTGTACTATTCAGTACAGATCCAAATCTTTCCCTCCCCGCCCCCCCACCCCAAATATCTGCAGTTGGTCGGAGCCACAGAGGCGGAGCCCATGGATACAGAGGGCCGACCGTAGTAGATCTAAGGACAGCAGAAGCCTCCTCAAGGCTTTCAGAGCCTAAACAGAGAGAGTCATTACTCAGTGGTTACCAACCCAGGCCCTCGTAGCAAAGCCTTAGGGGGACTGCATGTGAGTCTACGTTCTCCCCACGCTAGCACCGCGAGGCAGATCTGACCATCATTCCCAAAGGCCCCCCTCACTGCTCCCAGACCTCACCTCAGTGGAAGCTGGGGATAGAAGAAAACTGAAACACATTACCCCAAAGAGACTGTTTAAACCAACAGAGGCCAGGATCCTGTTTACTCCCATATTTTTCTTCCCACCATCCACTACTAAAGGTAGAGGGCCTCTGACGAAGACGATAGGTAATAGAAAATACAGTACATTTTGTCATCTACATAATGAGTCATGAGTAGAAATTTGCAACTTCACTACACAACTGAAACAAGGAAGCCATCATGACTCCAAATCATAAGCTGAAACCTATCTGCCAGTACTAAGTGGCGAAAGGGAATGTGCGGAAGGCCATCACAGGCCTTCTCAGGCTTCCAGCGATACACAGATACATAATTCTGAATAAGAGGTACAGTGATTCTAGTGATGCTTGCATCCAAGCGGGGAATCCAGATGGAAGTATAGGCCATAGGAGAAGTAGAGAATGTCTCTTTGAACCACGGGTTAATACCAGAGAAAGGTGGGCTGGCTGAACCAAAGAATCCTTGTTACTATGCCAGATCCACTGTGCACACGCAACTCTTCAGGCAAGGGTGATAGAAGGGGCAGATGTAGAGTGGAGGTAGCATTTCGTGATAGACTCTGACATGAAGAACCAGCCTACCCTTTCAAACTCAACAACAGATTTGGTGAGAAATGACTAAGTAATAAGTCAAAAAAAAAAAAAAAAGGCTGTAGCCTGCTGCACCCATCCTCCCGCCCTATTTCAACATAAACAACACTCAGAAAACAACCAATACTGGATGTCTGCGTACAATTTGGAAAAAAAAAAAAAAAAAAAAAACTCAGAAAGAGGTAAATTAGCAGCATATAACACAAGAACTACTCAAAGAAACACAGGAAGAGTTCAGATAAATAGTTCTCCAAAGTCTCAAAGGCAACCATAGGAAATGTGACCCCTCTTAAAAAAAAAAAAGAGCTCAAAGAAGAAAAACAAAGGTTCAAAGACGAGATTATACAACAACAGAAGGAAATGAAAGTCAAGCTGATAGAACTCAGAAAAAAATGGAGAGAAAAATAACATTATTGAGATAAAAGCCACATTAAGAAGCAACCAAAAATAGAATAAACGTGACTAAAAAGAAAGATAAGGACGGGAGAAATCATATAAAATGAAACAGATAAGACTAACAATATAAAACCAATTTACTGAGAAGACAACAGATATAGAGGAGGAAGCGGGGTAGAAAGAATATGTAACTCTCCAAAGAGGCTCACAAAGCAAAAAGAACAAATGTACATTCAAAGATATATAATAGGATAAAACCTGTCAAAATAAATAAAACCTGGAATTTGTGGATTGATTATGTTTATACAACTTTAAGGCTAAAGAAAGAATCATGGCCAGGCATGGTGGCTCACGCTTGTAAGCCCAGCACTTTGGAAGGCCCAGGCAGGAGCACTGCTTGAAGCCTGGAGTTTGAAACGAGCCTGGGCAATAAAGTGAGACCCAGTCTACAAAAAAAAATGTTTTTAATTAGCCAGGCATGATGGCCAGTGCCTGTACTCCCAGCTACTCAGGAGTCTGAGGCAGGGGGAGATTGCTTGAGCCCAAGCCTTCCAAGCTACACTGAACCATGATTTTGCCACTGCACTCCAGGCTGGACGACAGAGCAAAATGCTGACTAAAAAAAAAAAGAAAAAAGGAAGAAAAGAGAAGAGAAGAGAAAAAGGAAAAGGAAAAGAAAAAGACTGAAAAGAAAGTGTGGAGGTATTAAGTTAGAAATAAAAAACTCATGGGCCAGGCGCAGTGGCTCATGCCTGTAATCACAGCACTTTGGGAGGCCGAGGGGGGGCAGATCATGAGGTCATGAGTTTGAGACCAGTCTGACCAACGTGGTGAAACCCCGTCTCAACTAAAAATACAAAAATTAGCCGGGTGTGGTGGTACACACCTGTAGTCCCAGCTACTCGGGAGGCTGAGGCAGAAGAATTGATTGAACCTGGGAGGCAGAGGTTGCAGTGAGCTGAGATCACGCCACTGCACTTCCGCCTGCACAATAGAGCGAGACTCCATCTCAAAAAAATAAATAAATAAATAAATAAGAAATCATGTATACGAAAGGAAAAAAACTCAGGTCAGCCTAATTTCTCAAAAGCAACACAGATACAGAAGACCACACAGCAATATGGTGTAAGTACTAAAAAAAGGAAATGTCCCCCAATTTTACACCCAGCAAAGGTATCCTTAAAGTATAACAAATAAATATATATTCTGTAGAATGTAAAAACGTAGTGCCCCCTCTTTAAAAAAAGTCGTCTCTATACGTATTGATTTGAAACCATTTTCAAGAAAATACAGAATAGTGTATACAGTGTGCTATCTTTTTTTAAAAAAAATAACTATACATGTGTGTTTTTAAATGCAAAGAGTATCTCTGGACAAATGCTTAAGTGGAACAGAGTAGCTAAGGAACAGGGATGAAAGGAAGGCTTGTTTTTCACCACAAATCCATTTGGACTTTTTACCGTATATACATACGGTACTTTAATTTTTTTTTGAGACAGAGTTTCACTCTGTGGACCAGGCTGGAGTGCAGTGCTGCGATCTAAGCTCATTGCAACCTCCATCCACCTCCTGGGTTCAAGTGATTCTCATGTCTCAGCCTCCTGAGTAGTGGGAATTATAGGCGCCTGCCACCAGGCCCGGCTAATTTTTGCATTTTTAGTAGAGATGGTGCTTCACTATGTTGGCCAGGCTACTTGCAAACTCCTGACCTCAGATGATTGGCCCACCACAGCCTTCTAAAATACTGGGATTACAGGCACGAGTCACTACGTCCACTCTAAAATTCTTTTTCAAGTGAAATGTGCTCGTTTTCTGTCATTATAATATGCAATCAACAACCACTTCAGACATCTCACTAGTAGGCACACAATAAACAGTAGCTGTTTTTTCAAAACTGCATTTTAGTTAACAGGTGGATACTAATTTCTATTTCTCTGGTTGTAGATTTACAGACTTCAACTACAACACCAAATTTTACAATGTGTTTCAGATAATCTCTCTTCCTCATCTGAAAAAGAGGGACCTGAACTAACAAGGTCAAATATCTCTGCTACATCTATAATTCTGTGGTTACAAAGCCCTTTTATTTCAGATGTATTTAGATGGTTAATTTCTTTGTGGTTTTTTTGTTTTTTGTTTTTTTTTTCTTTGAGATGGAGTTTTGCTCTTGTTGCCCAGGCTGGAGTGCAAAGGCGTATTCTTGGCTCACTGCAACCTCTGTCTCCCAGGTTCAAGTGATCCTCCTGCCTCAGCCTCCAGAGTGGCTGGGATTACAGGTACATGCCACCAAGACTGGGTAATTTTTGTATTTTTAGTAGAGACGGGGTTTCTCCATGTTGGCCAGGCTGGTCTCGAACTCCTGACCTCAGGTGATCCACCTGCCTCAGCCTCCCAAAGTGCTAGGATTACAGGCATGAGCCACCACACCCAGCCCTTTGTTAGTTTTTTTTGAGACAGGGCCTCACTCTGTCACCCAGGCTGGAGTGCAGTGGCATGATCATGGCTCACTGAGCCTTGCCCTCCCAGGCTCAAGTGATCCTCCCACCTCAGCCTCCAGTGTAGCTGGGACTACAGGTACAAGCTACCACCTCCAGATTTATTCATTTATTTGTTTATTTTGGAGAGACAGGTTCTCACTATGTTGCCAGGGCTGGTCCCAAATTTCTGGGCTCAAGCAATCCTCCCACCTTGGCCTCCCAAAGTGCTGAGATTACAGGCATGAGCCACCACATCCGGCCACAGACATTTAATTTCTAACATGGCTATTTCTAATGTTATAAAGTGAGTATTTTGCTCACATACCTCTGTTTGAGGTTAGAACTTTTTAAGATTTTTCCTTTAAGTGACAATAAAAGCTAACAAATCGAATTCAGTGTGGGGATAAAAAGAAAAATAGACCAAAAGTGAAGCGATAAATGACATAATATCCTGAGGCACAAGTAAAATCTGCTCCTTTCAAGGCAGAGACAATATTATCAAAATGTCTTAGCACTGTGAAAACACTGGAATATTTTAAATTATGCAAAAAACTCTGTATTTCATAAACTATCCAAAGACACAACGCTAGAGGTGTTTAGCAGCAACGCTAACGTAAACAAAGATTTTATAATTTGCCCTTAAATCGACCAAGGACTCAAGTGCACCAAACTTACATTAATTAGAAGCCTGCCCCGCACTCTCAGCAGACGACTTCCTCTTTACCAAAATCGAAGCCATAAGCCCAAGTCCTCTTATTTGCTTGCCTCATCAGCCATGCTCTTTCCTTTACTCACATCTCATGCCCTCTCTGCTTCTTAGTTAATCCTTTTAAATTCCCTGTTCTCCAGCTTTCAGTCTACACTGGAGCCTCGCCTCTGCTTTCAAACACATGCAGAACTCCGCAGCTCCGTGTCTCTTCCTTTCTCTGACAGATTCTAGAACAAGTTCTCTGTAGCTATTTTCTTACCGTACACCTTTCCCCATAACCTCCTATAATCTGGTTACTAAAACTGTATTGTGAAAAGTCACAAATATTCAGCAATTTCTTTTTCTTTTTGTTTTTTTCTTTTTGAGACAAAGTCTCGCTCTGTTGCCCAGGCTAGAGTACAGAGGTACAATCTCGGCTCACTGCAGCCTCTGCCTCCCAGGTTCACGCAATTCTCCTACCTCAGCTTCCCGAGTAGCTGGGATTACAGGCGCCCACCACCACACCTGGCTAATTTTTGTATTTGTACTAGAGATGCGGTTTCACCATGTTGGCCAGGCTGGTCTCGAACTTCTGACCTCAAGTGATCCGCCCGCCTCAGTCTCCCAAAGTGCTGGGATTACAGGCATGAGCCACCACGCCCAGCCAATTTCTACAGCTTCTTCTGAATTCTCATTATTCTTTACTTGTCAGCAGAAAGAAGGACCTCTCTGAGGAGGTGATCTTGAGCAAAGACTGGAAGGGTGAGTAGGAATTAGTTAGGCATGCTAGTGATGGGTGTGTGGGAATATTCTAGAAGGAATATCATATTTAAAAAAACAAAAACAAGAAAACCCTGAGGTGAGAAAGAGCTGAGCTGGTTTGAAACCAGTGTGGATGGAGCAGAGAGGAGAAGGGGAGGCTGGTTCTTGAAGAACAGGGACAGGAGTGGGAAACATGAATGGGTTCACCTGCTGAGTGCCACTGTCTGCTGTCCTTTTTTGTTGTTGTTGGTGGTGGAGTCTCGCTCTCTCACCCAGGCTGGAGTACAACAGCACAGTCTTGGCTCACTACAAACTCCACTGCCTAGGTTCCAATGATTCTCTCACCGTAGCCTCCTGAGTAGCTGGGACTACAGGTGTACACCACCATGCCTGGCTAATATTTTGTATTTTTAGTAGAGACAGGGTTTCACCATGTTGGCCAGGCTGGTCTTGAACTCCTGACCTCCGCCCACCTCGGCCTCCCCAAGTGCTGGGATTACAGGCATGAGCCACACTGTCTATTTTTGAAAGATCATTCAGGCTGTAGCTTGGACAATGAATTAGAGGAAATAAAACTAAAAGTCATGGTGATCAGATCTAGAGCCCTGGTGGTGTAGAGAAGAGGGACATTCAGAAGTAGTGTCAGCTGGAGCAGGAACATGGGACATGTGAAGACAGGAAGGAGTCACTGAGGAAAAGGGAGGAGAAGTTATCAGAGAAACAGCAACCCTGCTGCCCAGTGTAGGATGCTCAGCTGGCCGTGGAAGAACGAAGGAGTAAGCAGTTAAGGGTATTCATAAGTGAGTGACTATAATGCCAGGCCAGGGAATCTAAACTGGATAAAGGCTGTAAAAACAGGAGTGGTGTCTGTGAATGGAGAGAAAATACAGGGAATAATGATTGTATGGAGACAGAGAGACAGACCAGGAACTGGCTGCTGGTCTTCACATGCAGGGAGAGGGATACAGGGAAGGGGACCTGAAGGTTGCCAAGAGGAAGATGAGGTAGTGAAGACTGATGTGATTTCAAAAAAGGGCTTACAAGAAAGAGTGGAACAGTGGTACTGAATGACACGAGGAGGGAAAGTAATCCCACCTCCTGTCTTGGAGGTGCATGTGGTATGAGAACAAAACTACCCTAAGGTTTTAGTTAGGGTAAGTAATTAGTGGAACATTCCAGAAAAGGCTGATACAAAAGGCTGTTGGTCTGCAAGTGGGCAATACAGGGGGCACAATGGAAGGGACTGGGAGGCAGTGGAGAGATGACAGAGAAGGGTAGAGGACACAGAATTAGAAA
>NW_012104632.1:306085-316781 GCF_000951045.1 Mandrillus leucophaeus
TGTCTCTACTAAAAATACAAAAACTAGCTGGGCATGGTGGCGGGCACCTGTAACCCCAGCTACTCAAGAGGCTGAGACAGAAGAACTGCTTGAACCCAGGAGGTGGAGGTTGTAGTGAGTCAAGACCATGCCACTGCACTCCAGCCTGCACAACAGAGCGAGATTCTGTCTCAGGAAAAAAAAAAAAAACACACAACAACAACAACAAAAAACCCATGATTTATGTCCTGTTTCAAGAAGGCATCTCCCCACATGTCATAATGCACCTATCACTCTGGATTCCATTAAAAGCATTTCACTGCATTTGTGGTACAAATAACGCTGAAGTGGAAGATTTTCCATGAGTTGTTTGGAACATTCGATTTTCCTATCTACGTCATCATAGGGAAAAAGAAAGTACACACCCTAAGTTAATTTGACATTTGAGAGATATTACTGACATCCTTTACCATTAAAAAACAAAAAAGAAACACTTCCTCAGAGATACCTCATGACATAGTTAAAATATCATAGCTTCTATTACAACAAGCACCTGCTAAACATTTAATTTTATTCAACTTTAGAAATGTAAAATTTACAAAACAAAATATTTGCCAAAAAACCATTTCCAAAAATAATAAACTTTAGGAAGACAGAGGCTGTAAAAAGTGTTTTTGATTCACCTCATAAGTCATCCTTTTTGTCATACACAAATTCTAAGGTCTTTCTTTGTCATCAAATGTTAAGGAGATTAGCATTGTGCAGAGTGAAAATATAAAACAAAAACCCAGGTATTCCACTATTTTTAAAAAGACTTTGATCATATGTCTTGCTTCTACTTCTGAAGACGGTATGAAGGATAAAAAACCGATTTGCTGGTCAAGTTATAACTAATTCTCAGAAAGGAATAACTAGTTCCTGCTTCTTTAATAGGCTTTCACGGTGTATCTTAAAAGTGACTCTTCTGCACAAAATGTGGGAAAAGATCTGTATGTTTCTGATTGCTTTGTTTTGTTTTGGAGACAGAGTCTCACTCTGTCACCCAGGCTGGAAAGCAGTGGTGGGATCCAGCTCACTACAGCCTCAACCCCCTGGGCTCAAGCAATTTGCCCATGTCAGCTGGTTGAGTGGCTGGGATTACAGACATTTGCCACCATGCCTGGCTAATTTTTTTTGTTGTTGTAGAGGTGTGGTCTCACTATGTGACCAGGCTGGTCTCCATCTCCTGGCCTCAAGCAATCCTCCCACCTGAGCCTTCCAAAGTGCTGAGATTACAGGCATGAGCCACAGTTTTCTGATTCAACTTGTGGTCTAGAAAGAATCCTAGAAATAATACACTCCAATTCAATGCTCTCCTCCTCCCATTTTACATCTAAAAAAATTAAAGAGCCATATAAATTATGTAATTTATAGGGGCAATTACTTTGCAATACTCCTTAGAGTATTTCACTTAAGTTCACATGTTAAAAGCAAAATAGCAAATGTAATCTAAATATGAAGACATAGTGCTTGTATACAGTAGATGCTCACTACATACTTGTAAGACTGTTTTAGAGATGGAGATGTTTATTGGTTCTTTTTAGTTCTTATCACTTAACTACTGCTAACAAAAAGTATGATTATTAAATTATATATCAAATAGATGAGGTATATCCCATTTCCCATTAACAAAGAACTTTGTATTCTATGCAGTTAATTAAATTGTGATATTACCACCATCCAACGTTATTATCGTTCACTAAATTCTACATAGACTGCAACTAGAGATGTGAAGCACAAACATACTTTAAAATTCTAAAAAGCCAAGATGCTGACAATAAGCACATAAATTTCCAATTATTTAATAGATCTAATAACGCCGCTAAGTCACTCGCTTCAACACCTATTTCTAGGCAAAGCATGACAAAACTCAAACAATTTAATGCTATTATAATAATTAATGATTCTTAATGTTTCAGTATAAACTATAACACAGTTTTAAGCCTTAAGATAACACAAAAAGGGGAGGCTTTCTTTACCCTGCTCTCCTATTTCCTAAAATACTATTTCACAATAGAGCTATCATACCTCTAGTGACCTTCCACAGGGAAATGAGATGGTTGTTTATACAAACAAAAGGAGGCAACCAGTTTTTGTAAGTTTGCTCTTTATCCCCATCACCTTGGAAACAGCCCTTATCTCCCAAATATATATGTAATAATGACAAAAACATCAAGAGGAATTACACACAATGATGGTGAAGACCTGTCAATCTGTCACAAAAGATTATACTAAATATTCATGTGTTATAAATGTAATTAAATATATCTCAAAGGATGTGAATTGCAAAAACAAATTTTAGGTACTGGTCTACAATCAGGCAGGTTGGCTAGTTTCTGTTTAATTATCACCTCATTAATTGATCAGTAACAACTTTAATTTCAGTTTTACGGTTTACAAAAATATCCTACATTATTTTGCCCACAGTTTAATTATAGTAGTAGTTTCTTTTGGATTGGTGTGATAAGGTCATTCTCTGCAGATCACACTGTAAATTATATCAGCTTAGTGAATAACTCCAGGTAGATGAGTTCCTTACATAAAGAACAATTGAAACTGCCTTTCCCTCCCCTACCTGATCGTGGTGGAATCCTGCATTTCTATGCAGTATTGTTGTCAATGGTCACAATGCTTGTGTTTGAACCTTAGTTCCACAAGTTACCTACGTGTTCATGTCTCCATTTTCTCATATGTAAAATGCATATTCATGGAGTGGTTGTGAGGAATGAAGTCAAGCCCTTAGAACAGCACCTAGTACATAATAAGCCCTCAGTAAATGCTGGTTGTTGTTGGTAGTTCAACTTAGTGACGCTCTGTACTCCTCCCACAAAAATGATTATTAGAGATCTATTTTTCTCCTTTTCCAAGCATGCCTACTTTTACTGTTCTTCAATTTTTCTTGTTCTTCCATTAATATCTCTTCCATTATTTATCCTCTTAATTTCATCAGATTCCTATTAGTATTTCTTTTGCTTTTCATATGTATTTTGCTACCACTGATGTCCCCCAATAAATCCCATTACCTAAGCTGGTGGTTTACCACCACAGAACACATCTATTAACTAAGTGGACTATAAGACTTCCATAAAAATGGCTACGTATTTCCTTTTCCTAATTCCCATATATTGTGACTGTGGTGTGCTGTTTCTTGTTAATCCAGCCTACTTTATATTATTATCTGTGAGCTGCTTAACATTCTACTACTATCCTTAAGCACTCAGAATTTCCCCTAGTAGTCCATTTCTCCTGGCCAATAATAAATGTATTTGATATTCTGTTTTCTATGCTCCTATCTACCAAGGATTTTCCAGCAGGTTTGCATTCTGTTTTTTAGCCTCTGTGGCCACCAGTGACATTATTCCTAATATGTACATACTAAAATATTAATTATATTTTTACATTATAATACAAATAACATATTTAATAGTTTTATGTTTGTATCTTAAATTTATTTGCTACTACAATTTTATTCCCAAAATAATTGGTGGATTACAAATCTATTAACAGGATTCTTTTGTAAGCATGAACAATAAAACTCCTTTTTCTTTTTATTTATTTGCCCTCGTGGTTTGTCCCAATTTCTTTGATAGGTAAAGGTGAGATATAGAAACTGATGCCCCATACCCACTCATCACATCCATCCAGGGAATAAGCTAACAATCAGCCATTTACTCTGTGCCCTTTACATCTCAAGGAAGACCCTGGTTTAAAAAAAAAACCAACAAAAAAACTATCCATTAGGTTAATCATAATCAAGCATGCACTGGCACTTGTAGAGAGTATATAGGGCACTTATCAGCCCTGTAAGCCACTGCCATGACCTTACTTTTAACTGTTAAGCTTACAGTTACCAGTGTCCTTTTATTGCACCTAATAAGAAATAGAAAAATGGTATAGTTACCCTCTATTGTTCTAATAAACATCCTGAGGAAGTATTTCTTTGTATCTTGTTTGTTTCTTGTAAAATAATTTCAGATATACATGAAAGTTATAGCAATAGTACATGGAGTTCCCTTATACGCTTCACCCAGATTCCCTAGCTGTTAACATTTCTGAGCAGTAAAGAATACATTTTATGATGTCCTACTACCCTTTTTTTTTCTTGAGACAGAGTCTTGCTCTGTTACCCAGGCTAGAGTGCAGTGGTATGATTTCGGCTCACTGCACTCTGCCTCTCAGGTTCAAGCAATTCTCCTGCCTCAGCCTCCCAAGTAGCTGGGATTACAGGCACCTGCCACTGTGCCCGGCTAATTTTTGTATTTTTCAGTAGAGACGGGGTTTCCCCATCTTGGCCAGGCTGGTCTCAAACTCCTGACCTCATGATCCACCCGCCTCGGCCTCCCAAAGTGCTGGGATTACAGGGCATGAGCCACTGTGCCTGGCCTGTCCCATTTCCCTTTAATACTTCAGCATTTATTCCCAAGTACAAGGACCCTCTCCTTAGTGAATGTGAACAGAGTTTGTGAACTAGGTGGTGATACTGGAGTAACAGTAACTTCCTGATTTTGTTGACTGCACTGTGCTGTCAACAACATTGTGCTGTCATTAACATTTTGTTGACAGCACAGTGCAGTCAACAAAACAGGAATTTACTATTAATCCAATATTACCATCTAATCTACAAACTCTATTCAAATTATACTAATAGCCCCAATAATGTCCTTTATGGTATGTCTGAGAGCTAATTTAGGCTCATACATTTAGTTTTCATGTCTCTTTGGTGTCTCTGTCAACCTGAATAGTTCCTTAACTTTGCTTGTCCTTCATGATTTTCCTTGTGCTATGGACTGAATGGTTCTGTCCCCTCAAAATTCATATGATAAAAGCCTAACTCTCAATATGATAGTATGAGGAGACAGGACCTTTGGGAGGTAATGAGGTGGTGGGGGTGGAGCCCTCCTGATGGCATCAGTGCCCTTATAAGAAGAGACACAAAAGCTGCTTCCTCTCCCTCTGCTCTCAGCCATGAATGAACATAGCAAGAAAGATGGTCATCTGCAAACCAGGAAGTGGGTCCTCACCAAACACCGGATATGCCAGCACCTTGATTTTGGACTTGTCGGCCTACAGAACTGGAGGAATAAATGACTGTTGTTTAAGCCGCCCATTCTATGGTATATTTATTATAGCAGTCCAAATTGACTAAGGTACTTTCCAGACTAGCAGGGCATAGACCAGTTAATGTGGGAAAAAGTTTCCTCTCGATTAATGCATTTTTATCAGGAATACCACAGAAGTAATGTTGTGCTTTTTTCAGCATCAAATCAGGAGGCACAGCCTGGTCAACATAGCAAAATGCTGTCTCTATTAAAAATACAAAAAACATTAGCATGGTTTGCACACCTGTAATTCCAGCTACTTGGGAGGCTGAGGCATAAGAATCCCTTGAACCTGGGAGGTGGAGGTTGCAATGAGTCAAGATCGTGTCACTGCACCCCAGCCTGGACAAGAGAGCGAGACCATGTCTCAAAAAAACAAAAAAAATCAGGAGGCATACTTGTCACATTACCATACTGGTTAATATGGTTTACTACTGGTTTATTACTTTATTACTGGTTAATATGGTTTCTGCCAAGTGTGTAATGTTAAGCCCTAAGCAAATACATCTAAATCTGTTTCTGTGTCTACTGATAAAAACAAACAAAAAAAACAAACATGACTTCACATTGATACCTCTGATTCCATACATTTCAACACTGTAGGATTTATTTTAACTTTCCTCTATTCTATATTTGCAGCTCCCTTGAAAGACAGTGAGAAACTGCCTCATATTATCCGGCTAACAAGTTTGCTACTATTTTCTTTCTTAATTTGTCTGACATACACATAAATCTTCTACTTTAAATATATTTCACAGCAAGTCAAAGAGTATATACATTATAGAAAAGAATATGACAGGGCTTTAACAAAAAAACAGTCAACTGATTTGACACTAACGCAAAATTTAATAAGAAACAGGTTTCTCTTGGGGAAAAAAAAAGAGTGTGCTAGGTGGTCAGTGGACGTGGGTTTGGGAATTTAGGATACTGCAATTGAACAAACTTTAAAAAAAAGTATCAATTTACAGGACTGCAATACATGCTATAAAATATTTCAGAATAAAAACAGTGGTGTGCAAGGAGAGGTTCACAAGAACAGCACACGGTGTTCACTGCACCAGTAGCTCCACTGTGTGTGGACTTTACCATTTCCCTGGCAGGCTGGGCATGGGGGCTCATGCCTGTAATCCCAGCACTTTGGGAGGCCAAGGCAGGTGAATCACGAGGTCAAGAGATCGAGACTATCCTGGCCAACATGGTGAAACTCCGTCTCTACTAAAAATACAAAAATTAGCTGGGCACATGCCTGTAGTCCCAGCTACTCAGGAGGCTAAGGCAGAAGAATCACTTGAACCTAGGAGGCGGAGTTTGCAGTGAGCCGAAATGGTGCCACTACACTCCAGCCTGGGGACAGAGCGAGACTCCGTCTCTAGATTAAAAAAAAAAAAAATTCCCTGGCAAAAAGTTAAGGAAAATAGATCATTAGGTTAGGCTATTTGGACAGTCATGTTTTGTACCAAATAATTCCAGTGCATATAGTATAGTAATTAGCAAACCAATTTGGCCATAGAGAGAAATGGGTTTGTTGAGTCATATCACAAGTAGGGGTGACAGGCTGGGCATGGTGGCTCACGCCTGTAATCCCAGCACTTTGGGAGGCTGAAGTGGGTGGATCACGTGAGGTCAGGAGTTCAAGACCAGCCTGACCAACATGGTGAAACCCCGAATCTACTAAAAATACAAAAATTAGTCAGGCATGGTGCACTTGTAATCCCAAAAGCTACTCAAGAAGCTGAGGCAGGAGAATCGCTTGAACCTAGGAGGCGGAGGTTGCAGTGAGCTGAGATCATGTCACTGCATTCTACCCTGGGTGACAGAACAAGACTCCATCTCAAAAAAATAAACAAGTGGGGGTGACAAAAATGGCCAACTCTAAAAGACACACTGATATAGTCTGGACAGTTGTCCCTGCTCAAATCTCATGTTGAACTGTAATCTCCAAGGCTGGAGGTGGGGACCGGTGGGAGGTGTTTGGATCATGGTGAGAGGGCCAGGCAGGAAAAGGTCCCTGGAAAAACTCCAACTGGCCTGTGGGCTGGGGTGGAGCCTTGGGAAGTCCTTGCCATTTGCACCATTTGGCTCCTCCTCTTCCTATGTGGAACTAGGAATTCAAGCTGTGGGTGAGAAGCACTCTAATAGGAACTCTGGCCTTGCAAAGTCCCTGTTCCCCCTTTTTATTCCTTCTCACCCAATAAAACCCTGTCTTACTCACCATTCAAACTGTCTGCAAGCCTGAATTTTTGTGGCCATGGGACAAAGAACTCCTTCTTTAGCTGAACTAAGGAAAAGTCCAGCAACCATTTTTGGCACCCAATGTGGGGCTCAAAAAGCAGTGAGTGAAATGGGGACTCAAAACCTCTCACTGTGGCTCCTAAGCCTTTTCATCCTGAGATTTCTGAGGGTGGAGGAAACTGTGCCCCTACTGCCTGCTGCTCTCAGGGGTCGAGAACCAACACGACCTTTCCATGGCCCTTTTCTTCCTTTTTCGGGAGGGACCAGTGAGCAGCAGCTCCCTAACTCCCTCCCCTACTGCTGAGGCTTGGATACATGGTCCAAGACACCCGAGGTGGCTGGCTGGCATTTTCTGCCACGAACCAGTGGAGCCTTCCCCTTCCCCTGCCAAGGGTTTCAACTCCATTGGACAGTAACTAAGCTTAAGCTTCTCTCCTCAATAGAGGAACCACTTGCATGAGAATAAGAGGTTCTTTCCTAGGCATTTTTAAACTGTTTTTTTTTCTTTCCCTTCTCTACCCTGTCAGCAGTTAACTTTTACGTTTTTCTCTTTTAGAAGACACTTTACTAGGCCAGAGCCCCACTCCCGTAACTATCACTGTTTGTATGCTCCCCACGGTGTTGGTTGTGAAATCAGGCCTCCATCTTGTTTTACATCCTGAGGGCATGGCTTCTAACTCCAGTGGCAAGGCTTTGTTTAGCAATCCTGCCTTAGGGGATAAGCCTTCTCTGGTTCCATATCTGCATGTTTTCCTAGCCCTGTCTCTTAAAGGGCCCCACCCAGCGACTGGGTTTTCTTTTGCCTGTCTGTGTGTATACTGTGTGTGTTATCTGTAAAAACAACTCTAATTAATTTGGCCTAAAGAAAGACAAGCACTTGGATCTAATATTTTTTAAAGGAAAAATAAAAACTGTGGTACCTTTCAGTTCACGTGACTTTAATCATTGAGAAATAAAAACAGCCTTAAGGATTATTGGTAAAAAGCAGATGTTGTCAAAATGTAAACAGGTGGACTAAATAATGCAGGTTAGATACAAAGTTTGCTAAGTGTTTTAAGGTTACAAACTACTTTTTGAGTTTTGAGAACTATTTGACTTACTGGCTTCACAACTGGTAAGGCCTGGGGACATATGGAATGAACCATGACCTTAATTAAGAAGGCAAACCTTGGCAGCACTTAGCACACACTTAAACAAATAAAACAACTTACCAAGTTTGTTTGTTTGTTTTTTGTTTTTTGGGGTGGAATCTCACTCTGTCACACAGGCTGGAGTGTAGTGGTGCAATCTTGGCTCACTGCAAGCACCGCCTCCTGGGTTCAAGCATTCTCCTACCTCAGTCTCCCAAGTAGCTGGGATAACAGGCACCTGCCACCATGCCCAGCTAATTTTTTGTATTTTCAGTAGAGACAGGGGTTCACCATGTTGGTCAGGCTGGTCTTGAACTCCTGACCTTAGGTAATCCACCTGCCTCGGCCTCCCAAAGTGATGGAATTACAGGCGTCAGCCAATGTGCTCAGCCCCAAGTTTTAAATTGAAGTTAAAAATTGTTAGGAGTTACCATTATAACATGTAATTAAGACTACCTAATTAAGATTTACATGCAAGGTATGGAAAAACAGTAAAATATAAACTTTTGTCTAGGTTAAAGGACAGTTTTAAACTAGGAAAAAGCTGAAGGTTCAAACAAGTGGTGGAAGAATTGTGGAAAAGAATCTTGCAGAAGAGGTTCTCTATGTGAGCATATTGACTATATTCCAAAATGTATTATATGGTTTTTCTGTAGATTGAGCATTGGGAAAAAAAAAACACAAGGTTTTTGTAAGTGCTAATCTGCTCTTTGGCAAAATTCGTAAAGGGTTATAAAAGGTTTTTACCTATTTAAAATTTCTGAGTCATTACTTTGGCAAAACAAATAATTTATGGTAATCTGGAATTCTATTTTATAACACACAGTGTTTTAAACCTTAAACATTTAACAGCCTTCTCAAAATCAAACTTCAGTTTCAAAATTGTCTTTCCTGACACCTGGCTTTTTGGATAGTCCAGAGGGCCCCTGGAATGTCCAGAAAAAAGAGGTAAACAGGATTATTTAACATGTTTAGTTATATGGGATTGCCAAAATGATGTTCAATCTTCTTTAGGTTATATTTTTGTGAATAATGCTAACATATGTTCCCAAATTGTATGCAATTTCTAAAATCCTAATGTCCAAGTATATGCTATCAATCATAATTAAGGTTGTTATGTTAAGTTATTGTAAACCATGGAAGTAACCAAACTTCTTTGTCAGTTGTGTTTCTAACTGTAACTACCCTGAACATTTAGCTATTCACAGGCAATTGTTGTCTTGCTTTAATCCTTTTCAAAAGATGGTTTATGATAAGCTACAGAACTTTAACAGGTCCTCTCAAATACAGGCTTCTGGTAACTTTGGAGATTGTAACATTAAAATAAAGGAAAAAGTACAGGACTCATAAAGAGCTGAAGTATTCACAAATATCAAGCAAAACAAGAGAACTTAATGGAGTGAACTCAGAAACCTGAAGCAACCTTTTTGACTTTTGATTGGCATATTGCTGATCCTTGTTTAGTTTTTCAGAGTCAAGGAAACTTATTTTGAACTATTTTTCTTTCCTTTTTTTTTTTTGAGACAGAGTTTCGCTCTTGATGCCCAGCCAGGCTGGAGTACAATGGCACAATCTCGGCTCACTGCAACCTCCGCCATCTGGGTTCAAGCAATTCTCCTGCCTCAGCCTCCTGAGTAGTTAGAATTACAGGCATGTGCCACCACATCCAGCTAATTTTTACTTTTAGTAGAGATGGGGTTTCTCCATGTTGGTCAGGCTGGTCTCGAACTCCTGACCTCAGGTGATCTGCCCGCCTCAGCCTCCCAAAGTGCTGGGATTACAGGCATGAGCCACTGCACCTGGCCTATTTTGAACTATTTACGGACTTTAATAATTAAGTAAGGTATACACTCCTGTGATGAAGGTTTGGAGCATGTTTGTTTCTCTCTTCCTGGTTCCTCTAGACTTTGGAAACTATCTGTGAGTGTTCTTAACTTATGACAACATAGTTGTTTGTATCAGCGCAGTAAGAATCCATTTTTCTTTGCAACAGGACACAGTTGGAGAAAGTGGTTATTTACCAGGGCTTTGACTGAAAAGGTAGCTTCCTTTCAAGGAGTCAATCTTGACTGGCAGAGCCAATAAAAGCCCAGTGGGGAAACTGGCTTCATACCCTTGTCTATGCAGTCCCTGTACAGGGTTACTGACCTGTGGTCAGTAAAGAATGTCAATTTCTGGCGGGGCATCGTGGCTCATGCCTGTAATCCCAGCACTTTG
>NW_012104632.1:317266-321838 GCF_000951045.1 Mandrillus leucophaeus
TAATTTTTTTTGTTTGTTTAACAAAAATGAGGACTGGAGAGAAATTATGTTCCAAAACTTATCCTACATTTGTCATTAAATTCTAAACTCACTAGTTGTTTTTCAGTTTTCACCTACATTTTAAAACTAACCCTGCTTGCTCCTGTGAATCAACCAGTAATCTCTGGCTGCAGCTCAGAAAGAACAAGAGGGATGGGTAATGTAAAAGTCTGAGTCGATATTCTAGTTCTGAGCAATTATCCTGTAAATCCTGCCAGGTGATGGGAATAAATAGGATGCCCATCACTCCGAGGTTTCCTTTTGGTAAAGACAAAGGGAGCTAACCAAAGCCAAGCACCATGCACCCAAATCCTAGCAAGCATAACTACAGCCGCCAGTTATGTGGGTGTGTCACAAGCCATGCTTTCCTCTCCCTTGTTAGAGGTGGACTCAGTTCCACGGTTTCACTTTAGTATCTGGCTTACGATAAGGAGTCCACACAACTGCCCCCAAGACACAATTGTGTTCCAGACTCAATTCCAAGCTTCGGGTCAAAGCCTAGAAAGAAAACTGGATATAAGGGATCCACAGGCAGATGACAACACAGGTTAAAAGGCACAGCACAGGTGAGCGTGGCTGATTCTTGCCAGTTAAGCCAACCCAAAGCTTCCTGTTTCATGGATAAAGGCCACGTTAGTATCCATGGCACAGAGAATTCAAAGCTACTGACAGCAAGGGAGATAGGGCGTACGTGGGTAAGAGTGGATGATTCTCACCCCTTAGGTCCCCTGCTTCATGGGTGCAAGTTGATTTGACACCCATGGCAGCACCTGCCAAGCTTGCTGGGATTCGGGATGCAAGGACAGAAGAAGGGAAAGACGATGCTCTCCCTTCTCTCCCTCACTTACCCTGGGTATCTGCCAGGAAGAGAAGAGAACCAGGGAGGCCTGCTCCCCTCTTTCTAGATAGGCAGCCATTCATCTTCAGTCTGTACCCCTTTCAAATGCATCCTGAACCCCCGGGACTCCTTTGGGGGGGAGGAAAAAAACAAACACCTTCTTTTCTTCTTTCTCCTCCTTAGTTCTCTCTTCACAAATAGGTAATTGTGTCTCTATACTACGATACACTCACCTCAGATGCATCCTCCAAGCTGGAAAAAATTAATTTCCCAAACCTTAAATGGGTTGGCTTAGGACTGGGCTCAGGGGAAGGGAACCCAGAAGCCCAACATGCCAGCAAAAGGGTGAAGTTTTCTTGACCAGTTGGGCTTTTGGCCTCCTTCTCCCTGTGCAAACTGGTAAAAGGCCTAAGTTTTGAGCTATCGTTACCCCTCCTCTTGTTTCGTTTTGATACATGTTTTCTAATAACGCAGTTTGTCTGTTCTTGCCCTCGGCCATCAAACTCCAAACGGTCATGCAACCAGAGACTCTGACAATGGCCCCTTCCGCTGGGAACCCTTAAGGCCTTTGAGGGATCTCTGCAGTTTCCCCAAAACGGCATCCCCTGTCAGCAGGAAGCAGTTAAGATCGGTCTTTGTCCTTATTCTAATGGCAGTTAGATGTACTTCTTCGCGGGGAGGGGAATGAGACAGCGAGGTAGGAGGGGGTTCTTGGAAAAATTCCAACCAGCCTGCACACTGGGGTGGGGCCTCAGAAAGTTCGCGTGTTTGCAGCGGGGAGGAATCTGGCCCCTCCTATCTCCCTGTGTGGAACCAAACATTCAAGCTGCAGGCAGGAAGCACTCTAGCAGGACTCTGGCCTTTAAGAGTCTCTGCTCCCCCCTTTTTTTTCCTTTTCACCCAATAAAACCCTGTCTTACTCACCATTCAAATTGTCTGTGGGTCTGAATTTTCATGGCCATGGGACAAAGAACCCCATCCTTAGCTGAACCAAGAAAAAGTCCTGCAAAAATGGGAGTGGATTCCTCATGAATGACTTGGGCCATCTCCTTTGTGAGCTCCTGTTCTGAGTTCCTGTGAAATCTGGTCATTTAAAAGTGTGTGGCACATCCCCCCTCTGCTCACTCTGGTTTTCGCCATGTGAGATGCCTGCTCCTCTTTGGCCTTCCACCATGATTGGAAGCTCCCTGAGGCCTCCCCAGAAGCAGATGCTGCTACGCTTCCTATACAGCCTGCAGAAGCATGTGCCAACTAAAACCTTTTTTCTTACAAATTACCCAGTCTCAGGTATGCCTTTACAGCAGTGTGAGAAACGGCCTAACACTCATGCCAATAACACACATGCCAATAACTGAGTGCTGTTTGTTTGGTCCTTTTCCCTTCCACTATTGCCTGACATCTCTCTCGTCTATCTCCCCAAATTCTGTTATCAACTTCTAAGCTGAATGTGAACTATTTCCCTTCCCATTGCTTTTACTACTGACAACCCCATCAAACAAGAAAACCTTCCCACAGCCCTATCTCCAACCTGCTACAGTTGTATTCACCTCCACAGACCAGTTACAAATGTGGCTTTATTGTGTCTTACAAGTTTTCTCAGTTCAAAATCCTTCTTGGCTTTTGGTTGCTTAATTAAAAAAAAAAAATTAAGTTCTCCACATGGTCCTCTGGGTCTTCTGTACTAATGGTCACAATCTAACTATCATTTCCATTTTTCTTCCCACTTTCTCTTACATTCAGCAAATGTGCACAGGTACTATTTCCTAAACTTTAGTCCTACTATTTTCTAAACTTGGACTAGCCAATTCAGCCTAACAGAATTCTACCACCCATCTTCCATGACCTGCCACCCATCCTATTCATTTTGTTCAGTGTGCTCTTGATTTTCTGCCTCATGCCCCCTGCCCCTGCCAATACCACCCACCCATACCACCCCTTGCCCACTGCTAAATAGGGTTGGGTCTTTCCTTGCTCTGAATTTCTGTAACACTTTATATCTCAATGTACTTATCAGAATAAGCCTTATATTACAATCATTACTGTATTAATCTCAACACCTCCAAACTAGGCTGGAAGTTCACGAGGGCGGGCATTATTCCTTCATGTCCCTCATGAAGAACTTAGCACAGTGCCCTGATCTTGAAGAACGACAGATCCTTGACAAGTATCTATTGTATTAAAATAAAAATTATCTAATTACGTTAGAGAGAAAATCTAACTGATATTTATAATTATAGGATTACTAAAAAGCTATGTTTTAAACTAAAATATCAAAACGGACACAAGCATCGTGGCTCACTTTCATTATCTTAATGGATGTTTTCCAGCTAAGTGTTTTTTACCTTTGATTGTTGACCACTGACAACATGGTTCTTTTTTTAAAAAAAACAACTCTCCAACATAGTTTTTGTAAGACTAATAAAGCAACTTTTAAGTCAAAATACTTTCAGTTGTAATGTCCTATAAAGTATTTATAATGGTTGTATTTAAAAATCCGTATATGCTTACAATAGCAGATTACAGTTATTCTAGCTATATAAAGGACTCCATTATGCAATTTTACAATACAAAATCTACAAGGGATCCACACAGAGGTAAATATCTCATCACCACCCACACGTATACACCCAAGCATACTTACTATAGCTCATTTAATGAAAGGCAGGCAATAAGAAAGAATTGCGAGATAAATTTAAAATGCTACTTAAAATTATATCCCAATACTAAGGTTTCACTTTCATGTCTACAAAAATAAAATTATCTATTCAAGTTGTTAGATAAATCCTTCTAATTCTGCAAACAAAGTAAGACTATTTTATTGTTTGTGAAACTGTGCTCCCAAACTGAAAGGAGAATAAGATTGGCACTTTTCCAGGAGTCTTGAAAAACAGAGAGTCTAATATGCATCAGTTGTGGTAGCACTTACCAGAAACTGTACACAGAACATGGCCAAACTGAAAACTAATAAGGAAAGAGTAGAAAACGACTGGGAATGGTACAAAAAATAATGAGCAAGCTACATTTACTCCTGAAGGTCTCCCAAGATACAATTTTAAAAAAACAGTTGGCGGGGCACAGTGGTTCACACCTGTAATCCCAGCACTTTGGGAGGACAAGGCAGGTGTATCACGAGGTCACAAGTTCGAAACCAGCCTGGCCAACATAGTGAAACCCCATCTCTACTAAAAATACGAAAATCAGCCAGGCATGGTGGCGCACGCCTGTAGTCCCAGCTACTAGGGAGGCTGAGGCAGAAGAACTGCTTGAACCCAGGAGGCAGAGGTTGTGGTGAGTTAAGATTGTGCCACTTCACTCCAGCCTGGGCAACACAGCGAGACTCTGTATCAAAACAAACAAACAAAACAAAACAAAAAAACAGTTAAAGTGTTTTTAGAGTTTAATTCCTTAGAAAGCTATAAAAAATATATAAAATATTTCAAGCAATGCTACTTTGAAATAAAAAAGGGAACAAGTCAAGTCAATTCTTGGGATAAGCCAAAACCATGGGAAAAGAAACAATAGTCTGAAATATGATCTTGGTTTCTCTTCCTCTCCTTAGTCAAAGATCAATATTTTGAACACATTCTAAAACGTCCTAAAAAAAAGCACTTCTTTTTGGAAAGTTTTTCTACAGAAGAAAAAGACATCATTACCTCTAACATAAAGAACTAAAATCGGCCGGCTGCGGTGGCTCA
>NW_012104632.1:322113-336482 GCF_000951045.1 Mandrillus leucophaeus
GGCGGATCACCTGAGGTCAGGAGTTCAAAGCCAGCCTGGTCAACATGGTGAAACCCCGTCTCTACTAAAAATACACAAATTAGCCAAGCATGGTGGCAGGCACCTATAATCCCAGCTAATCAGGGGGCCGAGGCAGGAGAATCACTTGAACCCGGGGGGCGGAGGTTGCAGTGAGCTGAGATCATGCCCCTTCACTCCAGACTGGGCAAAAGAGCGAAACTCTGTCAAGAAGGACAGAAAGACAGAAAGAAAGAAGATCAATCATCACATTACACCTAAAATTATCACTTAACCCTTCTGTAAGTATGAAGAGAGGTCTACATATAGTCACATATAGACACAAAGACCCACCCCAATACTATAATTCCCAGCCTAAGAACCATTCCTTTAATTAAGGCAGTGTCTTTAGAAAGCTCCTATTAAAATCCACACTGCCTAGAAAATAACTCATGTATACATAAGCACACAGATTAGCTTGTCAGGTGATGTAGTTCTCACTTTAGATGGGTACTTTTTGATAAAAGGGACTGGGGGAGAAAAGGCAGATCCGGGAAAGGAACTGGCAGGTATGGAAAAAAACCTGACAACAGCAGAGGGTGAAGTCACCCTGCATATAAAACAAACAATCTTTCCGTTCTGGAAAACTGCAAACATATATAGAAACAGAAAGAATGGTTTAATAACCCCCTATATATCATTCACCCAAGTTCAAAACTTATCCACTCACAGTCAATTCTGTTTCATCCATATCCCCATTGATTCAGCCACCTGCTCCAAGACCATTAAGAAGCAAGTCCCAGTCGTCTTTTTGTTTTATCCATAAATTCAATGAATACTTTTTCTTAAGTTTAGCCTAAACTCTTATGACATGCTCAAGCTTTTGGCAATAAACCACTCAAATAAACTAATTCAATATTCATTAGAGGTCGTTATCTCCTTTTTATTCCACACATCTACAGTACTTTGGTTTTTTTGAGCATTGGGAAGGGAAGTAGTGGGGGAAGTAGGCAACAGAGCAGATAGCTGTAAAAGGTTACCTGAAAAACAATCAGTCATCACATACATTGCATATTATGCTTTCTACAATTTCTATTCATTGAAGAATGAGGTCAGAATAAAGTGTTCCTGTTAGTCTGGGTCACAAAAGTAATTCAAGATGCATATAAAAATGCTTATTACCATTCAAGTTCTCTAAGCCCATTCAACCATTCAGCCCTTTGCTTTCTGATAAGACTGCCAACAACTATGCCAATTAGTGTCAATTGCGATGTTAGATTTCATAACATCTGCACCTGCCTACCAGTTAGTTTAGTGGGCAGAAAGAAATGAATGATGGTTAGAAGTTCCAGCAATACTCAACTCTGTTCCTGAATTAACACTTGCAAGTCTATAAATTCACCAATTGGCTTTTCAAAAAATATATTTTTGCAAATTAGTTTCAATTTCTTTTAAGGAGGAGGGTCAAGCTTAGCCACTATAGTGTAAACTGTAACAATAATAATACTTTTTTTAAGCCTGAAGTTTTACAACTAAGGAAAATTTAATCTATAGGAAACTTAGTGAATTAGAAATTAACTTCAAACAAAAATATATTTACAAATAATTTGAAATAAAATATCTCAAATTTAGCAAATGCTAAATTTATGCATTTCATTTAAATATATGAGTAATTTTTTAAATTACCTATTCATATTTTTATATATTTTCCCATTTTTGAGTAAGATTTTAAAGTTTCTCTTTTATACTTTACAAAACAAAAATTAAGGCAAATATAAATAAGCAAAGCATATTTAACACGGAAAAAACCATGAATACCTCAAATTTGATTGTATTTCTTCAAATTAACTAATGCATCTATTTCATCTTTTTTATGTTAAATATTCAGAATTAAAAAGAATACTTCTGAAATATCCAGAACAAAATACAGCAATCTTTAATTTCCTCTTAAATCAAAATGCTTCACTTTGATTTGTTATAATTAATAGTAACAGTATATTTTTAAATTTCACAATTGAAGCAAATTGCATGTAGTTGATGAAACCTACTGGAAGTAATACAGTAGTTAAAGACAAAGTGCATTACTAAAGAGAAATAAAAATTGCATGTCAATATCTAAAAGTATGGGAGATGTATATAATGTAGCACATTCTATGTAGTGTCATTACTTAAATTGCTACTTTTCCTCAACAGTCTATTCTCCAGCTCTAGCAAGTAGAATAAATGGTAATTTTACCTGCCAAATTTGGCACAAAAAAGGACAAGCAACTTCATTAACAGAACAATGCTTTCAATATGATTTTTTTCCCTTTTCCACCCAGTGCCAAACAGCGGAACAATTCAAATCAAGAAATCTAAGCAAAATTACCTCCTCTTGTTGAAGTTTTATATGCTTGAATAAGCAAATGATACATACAGAATGCTAGCAAGAATATCCTTCTAGTAAGTGCGTATATTTTTTGTATTGCAGCTTAATTACAAGCTGGAATGCTATACTCAACCAAGAATGAAACGACCTTCCCATTGAGGTAACGTTCTCAGTGTGAGGTGTGCTGTGGCGTGCATATATGATCCTTTAAAACCCAATGGAATAGGTTGAACCTAAAAAGCTTGATTTAGATTAAAATTTTGGTTAAAATATCAATGCACCTAAACCAGTGGTATGAAATAAAACGGCACAGAGCTTCCTTCAATCTTTGTTAAGTTACACTACTGGAAACAACACCCACTCACAGCAAGCTCACCAACTACTACCAGCTTTCACATTTCCTTGGTGTTTTTAGTAGCTGGTTGTAAACAAAATCATAAATCCTTCTAAGCCTTGTTTCAAATCTAATCACAAAAACATTTAAAACAACTCTTCTATTAATCACGCTGAACCTGAATGATTAAAGAGACTTAAGCCAGTTCTCAAATTATCATCACTCGATTTTCAAAGGTAAACATAAGCACTTTTTGTCCAACTGGGGAATTTGGTAGCTGCTCACAAGTTTGTCTATGGTTATTTACAACAGAGGATTGTGCTATGTTTAACCTCCATCTAGTTTCCTTAATCTTGTTCTGAATGATAGTCACACATCACACAGCTAAACACAGTGTTTACTTCATAAAAACCACAGTGATAAAACAAGTAAAAACCCATTACCATGCTGCCATGATAAATACGGCCAAGAGCAAATACAGCCACACACAGCCATGCTCAAAAAGCCATAAGTTTATTTTAACATTTCAAGAAATGTCTACTTTTTTAAGGTTTAAACACTGAGTTAGAAAATGGCATGTTTTATAATTTCCTCTCTTAAAAATAAGAATACCTTAAAAAAACACTGAATAAAAATAGAAATTTCAATAGTGGTAATATCCAGATTATGAAGGCTCTTTGGGATTTTTTTCCCCAACTATAAACATTGTATTACTTTTTCAGAGAAGTGAGTCTAAAGCAAAGAAAGGAACATGACTGAGGCCCTAATATCAATCAGGTATTTTAATACACATCACACTCATAGAATCCTAGGAACAATCCTACAATGGAGACTTACTAACCACATTTTATAGATGACAAATCTGACACTCAGAGAAGTTAAATAATTGCTCAAGGGTCCACAGCTAGCAAAACAGCACATCCAACCCTAGGCTGATCTGATGACACCTCGACCCAGCCAATGCAGATACTTGTCAGTAAGTTTATTTGGAAGGAAAACACAATGGCAAGGGTCACTATTTCATTGCAAATAATGGCCACTCTAATAATCAGGGTGGTAAATCCATGACGTCTGGGGTTTATACCAGAGAGTTTGCAACAGACACTCGGTAGAGTGCCCGTGAATAAGGAAGGGCCTCTAAACGGACAAGGGTCAAACCTCCCACAGGGCAGGAGCCAGTCAGACCCGTACCCTAACAGTGGAGGTGCGCCCTATCGTGGAGGAAAGGGAAACTGCAGGTTTATATGTGCTTTCGACCCACAGCAGGGCCCTGGGACGGAAATGGGGAGGCAGAGGGAGCAGGTTTCTAGGTTCACCAGCCTCACTCAACAAAATTTCCCAAAGTGAATCACCAAGACACGATGATTACCTCTATAGCTACTTCCCAGGTAGTCTGCTGTAGCTTCAAAAGGGATTTCATAAAATAAAAACAATTCTAACAAAGAATATTAGAATGTAAAAATATTAATCAGTACTGACAAGTCTTGCTAATACATGTTTGCACATTTTATTTTTTGTCTTATTTTCATTATATAGATGAGAGGTTTCTACATTGCCCAGGCTGGCCTTGAACGCCTAGCCTCAGCTCCTTATGTGCCAGGACCACAGGCCTGAGCCACTGTGGCTCCCTTTTGTCTTATTTTTAAAACTTTCCAATAATTTTTCATACAATGGAAAAGAACTTCTTGCAAAGTAAAAGCTACTTTAGCTTCTTTTAAAAAGCAAAATATACATGTTTTAGAGGAAAGAGAAATCATTTCTGGGGTGCTTATGACATCAGCCACTGTACTAGAGCCTTTATATAAAATCTCATTTAATTTTTACAAAAACCCTGGAGAATACTATCCCTATTCTACAGATAAGGAAAACTAAGGCTAAGAAAAGATAACTAACTTCTACTGGATTCCACAGCCAGCAGGTTCAGGATTGGCATTTAAACTCAAGTCCACCTGCCTCGTGACCCTTGGATTTTCCTCCATGCCAACATTCAGATAAACACCACCGCTGCAGCGGTTCAGGGAGGCTAAGTAACTTTTCCAACTTTACACAACTGGTAAGTGACAGAGGTTTCTCTATCTTCAAAGACAATTGTTTTCAGCATAATGTTACATTATTGCATCTCTACCATCTGCTTAGATAACTCCAAACTAAACTTTGTGGGTAAATGTTGATGGTAGATAGGTTGATTTTTACAAACTGAAGATAATAGACGAAAAATATGATTGCTTGTGTCCCTATATCCAAAAAGACTGATGTTTCTTTTTTATAAGACTGCCCACTCTGCATGATAGAAAACGTGATCACTGTGAGTTGTTACTTATTAACTTCAACTACTAGAAATAGGGCTCCCTAACAAGTTGTCTTGCAAATTGATATAAAAGATAATTACCAAATGTTCTGCCTTCTGAGATTCTATATTTCTACCAAGATTTTTAGAGCTTTTTCAACAAACAAAAACATTACAAAATCATGGAACACTGTACCAAAGGCAGAACCACTAAAAGAATATTTAAATCACATCCATAATTTTAAAAAATCATTTAATTTACACAAATGTAACAAAACATTCCTCAGCCTCACGCACAATTCTTTTAATATCAGGAACTCCACAAGATATTCACAAGACATAAAACACACAATCAAGAATACAGAGATGGAAACCCAATTGTATATGGGCCCCTTCAGTGAAATCTGTTTCTGACCTATTGCTATTATTGCTCCAAATATAAACTTTTTAAGCCTTTGTTGATTATTTTTCATCTCTTCAATGGTGGTATATCCCTGGCCACTGAGTTTTAGAAACTGCCACAGTTACGCAGTGCGGAGTCTGGTGAATAAGATGGAAAAGATCAGTTATGGCTAAGAAACAGGGCAGAAATATAAGCCTACAGATTCTACAGACTCTTGGATGGAATATGGAAACAAGACACCAGAATAATTTGTGGGCTATATTACTATGTGTTTTCAGTGTGATCTGTGGCTTTGGGATAATTTTAAGCTTGGATAGTCTAAATTAATTTTGTCTTTCCTTAAAGGCGAAGAATAATTAGAATTCTGAAATTTGCTTTCAGGACTTTTATACAAATCAGGATGTAAGACCAAAGAAACTTTTAGATATGCAAACCTGTGCCCATGAGTGGACAGCCCCCCCAAACCCCTGAAGCATTTCATCCTAAACACAACACATGAACGGGATCCTGGGAGAGATCACAACCCCCTGATTTTAAATGTAATTAGAGTCACGGACACAGAAGATAAAAGCTGCCTTGATGATGGAGCATGCCAGACCCTGGACACACAAACTGGAAAGAGAAGAAAGCAGTATTTTCAGAGCAAATTAAAATAGCTATTCTAATGAAATGCGAAGGTTTAGGGATAATTTTAAACATATTAGTAGTAGGACATATTTTTTAAAAACAGAATTTTACTATGAAGGATATATTTCATTCTTTCAACATATTTATTGAGAAGCAGACCTGACCTGTGCACTGTAGGCAAAGTGAATCTAAATACAATTACTGTTTGGGTCATGGTAACCCTTGTTAGTTGATTCACTTTGTTTTTGTGGTTAATATAAGCTTCTGAAACAAACAACTACCCTGTTACCAGATTCAGTTACTGGTTTTTATCTTCTACTTCTGGGTTTAGGGAATTACTCAAGTTTACGCCTATTTTCAGTTCATGCCTCTCGTAAGCAAACTCTGCAAACACACAGCTGCTGTGATAGTCTGACAGAGATCTATTCCACAGACCTCTGACTGCCACCAAGAACCAGAGCTGATACAAAAGGAACCTCGGTGAAGAAAGCTGTGTTTTCTTAATAATAACAGTTGTATAAACATAAGGTCTTCTCAGTTAAAGGGAAACCAACATCAAAAAGCAGTACAACATAGAACCCTAAACCCCTCTTTCTTTGAAGAAACCCGTTTGAAGCGAGGTGTTTCTAGTTATGGGTGAATGAAATGAGAATTCAGCTGCAACAAACGGACATCCAGTTCTATGAAGGACTAATTAAATCCATCTGAGAAGCTGCATCTCAAACCGCCTCACACATTTCAAAGGGAAGCACTCCTCTGCCTTTTGCTAAGACATCAAAACACTCAGTCACAGCTGACGCACATAGAGGCTCTACAACAATGTTATTTTTATGGACTACAAAGCTCCACAAAAGTAATGTTAAGAGTTTGCACTATTTCATGACTACAAATTCAGAGTTAAGGCAGAACATTTCTACTTATCACTATCTGAAATTTGTTTCCAGCCTCCAACTTGTTTTGTAGATCTTCTACCTGATCTCAAAACAAAAACAAAACAGATGCATCGGTCTTTAATGTATTTCATATACTTGCTAAGTAGAAGTGGTTAAAAAATTAATCAAAGAATTAGTCCTGGTTGCACCATTAACTTTTTTTCCTTATAAACAAAACCAGGATTTTGATGTTCAATTAAGACTCTTCAGTAGGCGGGGTGCGGTGACTCATGCCTGTAATCCCAGCACTTTGGGAGGCTGAGGTGGACAGATCTTGAGATCAAGAGTTCGAGACCAGCCTGACCAACATGGTGAAACCGCGTCTCTACTAAAAATACAAAAATTAGCCGGGTGTGGTGGCGGGCACCTGTAATCCCAGCTACTCACGTGGCTGAGGCAGGAGAATCGCTTGAACTCGAGAGGCAGAGGTTGCAGTGAGCTGAGATCGTGCCATTGCAATCCAGCCTGGGTGACAAAGCGAGACTCCATCTCAAAAAATAAAATAAAATTTAAAAAGACTCTTCAGTAGTTAATAAAGCCAGCAGAAGCAGCTGCTAAAACTTTAAAAACTTGGTTTGACAAAAATACTACATTTAACAGCGATTTTTTGGCCTTTAAAGTGGTAGAAGAAAGTTATATTCAGAATTTGGGTTATTATCCCAACAGCATAATGTGGTGTTATTGTCTGTCCTTCCAGGATTTTCTGCCTGTCATTGGTTATGGTGAGCTCATATAATCATATTGAGCAGTCATGTTTTTTTCTTAAAGAATACTATTAAATGTGACACAATCCATAAACAGGAGAAATTCAATTCTTTAACATTTTGTTTTCAACATACATAGAGAGACATACAACTAACACCATCCAGATGGTTGCTAACATTCAGAGTTTCTTCCCACAGCAGAAGACCTTAGTAAAGAGAGAAGCAGGAGCCATCAGGAGGCCCCAGGCTTCTGGCTTCTCTCTTTACTTACCAAGTAACCTTGGGTGAGTCACTCGACCTTCCCTGGGTGAGTCACTCTTCCCTGGGTGAGTCACTCAACCTTCTCGTCCCCTGTGTTCTCTTGCTGTTAAGTGAGGAGTTGCCCTAGGACAGCCAAATTCCTGTAAGTTTTGAAAGTCTGTGACTTTTTTCTCCAAATGTGAATTCATGAAAACGCTACATGGATTCTGTTTGGAATCCTACTTGTTATTCACACAATGGAAACATGCTCACTTACCACCTCTCTGCTACCTCCTCCGCCCCAAGGAAATTTCAGGCATTCCATGACAGTTTGGTAAATTAACTCCAATTCAAAAGTTTACAGGTCACAGAAAATTTTATAGAAGAGAATACATTTCTGGAAATGAACACACTGCTACATTACTGACAGAGAAGAAACTGTGCTGAAGAATAAGGCAGATTTTGTTGACCCTTCCATTTTAAAAAGAATAAAAAATGCTTATTTTTTAAAGAAAATAATGCTTATATTTTTAGAAAATGTGAAATCACATTTTCTAGGTGCTAAATTTATAAATAAAATCACTGTTTTCTTTAATCACAACAAATTAAACTGGCAAACACATTGACTGAATTTTGATATCCTATTATGTAACTAACTGGTTTGCTAAGGTGTATGAAAGGCAACTGTCAATGCATATTTGCCTGTATTTTTTTGGAGACAACATTCTAATTTATTAAAGACTTTCCATGACCACTAGGGAAGCAGTTTTTTGAACTCCTTCCTCCCTTCACTGTCCTCTCTCTTCCTTCCTTCCCCAACTCCTCTACCCCACCCCCAATGAATATTTCCTGAGAAGTACAAGAAGTGTGACAGTGAACAAGACTAGGTCCTTGCTCTTACAAAGCTCATATTTTAGTGTGAAGAGGCTGAAACTAAATAAGTGGACAAAGAAGTAAACACGAGAAGTCAAGTGCATGATAAGCACAATGATGGAAATGAACATCATGATATGACAGCAAGTGACTAAGGGGTCACTTAAGAGACCAAAAGCTGATTCTGCTTCCGAATATAAAAACACAGAAGACAAAACAAAACAGTAACAATAACCCAAAAAACCTCTCATTCGAATTCATGACTAAAAGAATTTGATTACATATCAAACATGAGTTTACTGAAAATATGTTAATGTATTTATTTACAAAAGTCATCAAAGCATATATTCTATTAATTCTCACAAGATACCAATTTGAACACAATTTAGACTTTCGAAACACCTGTTGATCAATCATATTCTCTAGAACATAATCATAAACCGCTCCTTAAAAAGCTGCCTAGATAATGAATAACCTCATAACAAAATCAAAACCCATAGTTTAAAGGCCCTTCAGGATCTGCCCATCTCCACCTCCCTCACTGGTACCTCTCTGCCTGGCTTCCCTGTGTCCTGCCCTCCTGGGCATGTAGAGCTGTCTTGCGCGATCTGACCACATGGATTGATACCCCATCAATTCATCAATTCCTGTTCCACGACTTCAAATGGAAGCTTGGTTAGCCTAGCTCTTCAGTTGTGTTTAAGTCAATTCTTGCTCCCAACCTCAACAACATTCCATGTACTTCCAATTTCTAATGCCATAATCAACTCCTTCCAGTCTCACCTCACCTCTTCCCCCACAGCAGCCATCATGGGGGGATAAGTCACCAACTTTCCCTTCATCTCCACCCGCTCTTTTGTCCTTTCATATAAAAATGGAACAGAGGCCGGGTGTGATGGCTCACAAGGTCAAGAGATTGAGACTATCCTGGCCAACATGGTGAAACCCCGTCTCTACTAAAAATACAAAAATTAGCTGGGCTTAGTGGCGTGCACCTCTAGTCCCAGCTACTCGGGAGGCTGAGGCAGGAGAATCACTTGAACTTGGGAGGCAGGGGTTGCAGTGAGCCGAGATCGTGACACTGCACTCCAGCCTGGGCAACAGAGCGAGACTCTGACTCCAGAAAAAAAAAAAAGAACAGAGGCCCTTCTCCTAGTTCTTCTTTTTCTCCTTATTCTTTAAGCATCAAAAATTCCCTTCCTCTGGCACCTGTTATCAGCACTTAAGAATTTATTCCACCTTTAAAAAGTCGATCCCCTCAACACTATGGCCCACTCCAAGCACCATGCCTTTCGAAGAAGAGTCATTCACTCCACTTGTCCACATATCTCAATGTCTGAACTCACTACAATTTCATTTCTGGCCCCATTACATCACTGAAATTGTTCTCAATTATTTTCGCTAAATCCAAAGGATAAATCTCAGCCTTCGTTGTTTTTTTGTTTTCATGACTTCTTAATATTCACTGGCATTACTGACCTCATCTTCTTAAAACAGCCTCTTCCTTTAAATTCTGAAACAACACAACTTCTTGGGTTTTTTGACACAGTCTCTTTCATTGCTCCTCTTCAGTATCCTTTGCTGATTCTTCTTCCTCTGCCCATCCTTTAAATCTTTAGTGTACCTCAAGGTTTCATCTTTCTTGGCCCTCTTCCCTTTTCTACTTTCTCCTCAATTCAACCCCTTGTTCAACTGCCATTTATACTACTGGAGACCAAATCTCCCCCAAACTCTCTCCTGGGCCACAGAACCTCATATGCAAAGACCCAGGAAACATCTCCACTTGTGTATCTCATAGATCCCTTCAAAATTATGTCTGAAATTGTCTTCCTATTTCTCTAGACTTAACCTCTCTATGCTTCAATTTCCTTATACTTAAAAAGAGGACTAATAATAGTACTTATGCTTATAGGATTGGAATAGAAATGAAAGTAGATTGTACATGTTGACTACAATTGTTGTTAAATAACATATTGCATGTGGATCATTTAGAACAGTGCTTGACATATATTAAATATGCAATATATATTAGCTAATATTATTACTGCTTAATAAATGCACGGCTAATTCTACATCTTAAATCTCTTTCACATTGATCCATTTTTCCCCAAAATACTTGCAGCTGAGGCTCACAGCGCTCACCTGCATGACTGCTTCTAGCAGGCCCTCTTCCTCCAGTCTTGTCTCTCCAAACCTATTCTCCATCATTAAGGCAGAGTGATCTCCCAAACAGGCAACTCTGTCCGTCTCCCTGCAGGAAGGCCTTCTGTGGCTCTCCACTGGACTCCAGACACATCCAGACCAGGTTCAGGGCTGGCACTTCCACACGGCCGGGTCCCAGCTGCTTCCCCTGGGGCCTACCCCTCCCATCTCACCACTCCTCTCCCACTCCCTGCCTGCCACCAGGTCCCACACTTCAAGCTTTCTGTGCTGCAGTCACACACAACTTCTCTCTTGCTTCAAACACAAATAACTTTCTTAGTTCTCTTTCTACTTTTTTTTGGTGTGTGTGTTTCTTTTCTTTAACTTCTATGTTACACGCAGGGATACATGTGCAGGTTTGTTACACAGTAAACCTGTGTCCCGAGGGTTTCTTGCACAGATTATTTCATCACCCAGGTATGGAGTCTAGTACCCTTTATTTTTCCTGATCCTCTCCCTCCACCCTTTGGTAGGCGCCAGTGTGTTGTTCCCTTCCTTGTGTCCACGTGTTCTTGTTATTTAGCTCCCACTTGTAAGTGTGAACATGCGGTATTTGGTTTTCTGTTCCTGAGTTGGTTTCCTAAGGATAATAACTTCCAGTTTCATCCATGTCTCTGCAAAGGACATGATCTCGTTCTTTTTTATAGCTGTATCTACTTTTTATGCAAGCCTTCATACTCTGACTCCTTCCCCTACCTTCCCCCAAACCTCCTCTGTAGGTCTCAGCCCGGCCAGTATTTCCTTCCTAAGCCTCCCCTAACCACCTCCGTGTTCAGTTCGGGGCCTCCCCTACATGCTCACCACAGCACCTGCTCTCCCTGTCACCACTCAGTTTTCCTCCTGTACTGACACAGCCTTTGTCCTTGTCGCCCTCAACAGATGACATGGTGAAGAGTCAGATGTATCATCTCTTTAGATTACCACTGGTTCTCCAGGACCTATGTCATAAAAGGTACTCAATAAACAGCTGTTATATTACAACTAAAATGATCAATGCATGGTGCTATAAATATGTCAAAATTCATCTACTGGCTGAGTCACTCAGCCAAGGCATTTTAACAGATGGCTCCACTGTTCATTCTATTTATAAACAAGTTTGAGGGGTCAAAATACCATACCAAAGTGAATTTTAAAACTTTTTAATTATTTTTATTATTTTTGAGACGGAGTTTCACTCTTGTCACCCAGGCAGGAGTCCAATGTTGCAATCTCGGCTCACTGCAATCTCCACCTCCCGGGTTCAAGTGATTCTCTGCCTCAGCCTCCCGAGTAGCTGGGACTACAGATGCCCACCACCACACCCGGCTAATTTTTGTATTTTTAGTAGAGACGGGGTTTCACCATGTTGGCCAGGTTGGTCTCCAACTCCTGACTTCAGGTGATCCACCTGCCTTGGCCTCCCAAAGAGCTGGGATTATAGGCATGAGCCACCGCACCTGGACTTAAAACTTTATTTTTTAAATTTGTGAGTTTTACATTTTTTATTTTGAGATGGGGTCTCACTCTGTTGCCCAGGCTAAAGTGCAGTGGCACAATCACAGCTCACTGCAGCCTTGACCTCCCAGGCTCACTTGATCCTCCCACTTTAGCCTCCTGAGTAGCTGGGACCACAGGCATATGCCACCATGCCTGGCTATTTTTTTTTTATTTTTTGTAGAGACGGGGTCTCACTATGTTGCCCAGGCTGGTCTCCAACTCCTGGGCTCAAGCAGTCCTCCTGCCTCAGCCTCTTAAAGTGCTGGGCTTATAGGCGTGAGGCACTGCACCCAGCCAACTTTAATTTACTTTTTGTTGTTGCAGAAAACTGGCCAGCACCTGTAACAGGCTCCTTGACTACTATAAATATTTTATAAAGATTTATGAAACCGAACTGAACGAAAGGTGAATATCTGGTATCAACGCTGAAAATTTTATTCTAAATAAAATTCTTCAGAAAGTGAATCCAGGGCTAATACTAAAAAATCACTTGAAGTCTTAATTACAGTATTTGCCAACTGTAATATAACAACCAATACCATTCAGTGTTTGTCACTGCCAAAGTAACTGAATTTTATGTATTTTTGTTCATCACTTAGCACCATAACAAGTTACTTGGCCCCTGAGCACAACATGACTGAGTCATTCAAGAGGGTACAGGTGCAGCTGTGCACCCAATTAGACAAGCAATTTTCCAGATTACACGGGCAGGATCTTCACATTTTTGTGAAAATTTAGTCCTATGGTTCAAAAGTAGAGTGTTATACCCACTGAACAAGGCTGCATTTAAAAAGTAAACAGATCAAGCTGTGCAAGGTTACTCTTTAGACTTGATTTCTCTACCCCCTCCCATCAGATGTCAAGCTGCTTCGGATGAATTTGCCTTGAAAGGATATTCTTCAGCTTGGGATAAGGAGTCACATTGGTACAGCAGGTTACTTTTGGATGTTCTTGCTTAAACCAAGGGTAAGGAAAAACATACTGTTCTCTAAAATAGCCTTACGATGTTTTAGGACAAGTGAAATTACAAGTTCTGGAACCCTAAGCAAAACTTTCGGAGTGAGCTACCTTTACACTGCCTTTTGCTATTAGGAAACACACGTCTCTCCAACTCGTCTATATTCACAGTCATCTCTCTGGGTAGTTCATACACCTACAGAAGGGGAAACAGGAGGCTGTGGAGGAACTGCTCTGACTCACCTTCCTTACTCTGAACTATATTACTGCTCTTTCTTTGCTTTTTCCAATTTCTTCATTCAGATTAGATCAACCTGTAACCACAGCCTATTAAGTGATCTCCAGCAACTGTCTCCAAGTTGGAAGTGCTAGCCAAATAATTTCAGTGATTGCGTTTTGTGTACTTATACCTGTGGGACCAGCACACTCTATTTAATGAGCCAGCTGCTCGTCTGATTGCTTCCCTGGATGGCCAAGTCACTGCACAAGTTTCTTGAAAGATAATTAAGGCTCCATTATTTCAACATTCCTCCATCTTACAGACCCTTCCACTGCACAATTTTGAAATTTGCTTTTAAAAAAATAGGTAATACACATGTAGGGTTCAAAATTCAAAAAATACTAAAAAGATATGATCTAAGAGATGTATCCTTCTCACTTGTTATGCACTCAGCCTTCCAGCTCCCCATCTCAAAGGCAACCACGGGTCCCAGTTTCCTGTGGTTCCTTCCAAACATATTCTGTGCATATCACAAGCACAAACACGCACATTCTTTTTTATGCCAATGAATGTCATTTGCTTCCGTCACTTGATAAAGCAGCACATAGGGCTGGGCGCAGTGGCTCACGCCTGTAATCCCAGCACCTTGGGAGGCCAAGGCTAGTGGATCATGAGGTCAGGAGATCCAGACCAAACTGGCTAACACAGTGAAACCACGTCTCCACTAAAAATACAGAAAATTAGCCGGG